>NC_082382.1:10214899-10294899 GCF_031168955.1 Gadus macrocephalus | reverse complement strand
CACACAATTAGCCTACTACAGGTAGCAAGGGTGAAAGACGTGCCTGTCAGAGGTTTGAGATCCGTTCCATTTGTTCATCACAACTTTGCTATTTCCTTCACACTGGCAAAATGGTAAACTCTTGCAATACATTTTAGAGTCACATGTCTGCAAAGCCTTCATTCCAAAGCGGAGAGACAATGGTCCCCCCCACTCCACCGCCACCACCAGGGTGGCGCTCTAAATCCCCTCCCTGTCTCTCCCTCCGCCCCCTCCTGCTGCCGGGAATCCTCATCTGATTAGCCCGGTGCAAATGGCCTGTGGTCATCCTCATTACAACCCATCCCTACCCTTCATCCACCCCTGTCCCTCTCCCTCCTCTTCCTCCACCTCACCCACTAGGCTCTGAGAGGCCCGGCTGACTTAGCCTTAAGGGTAACAAGCTCTCTCTCTCTCTCTCTCACTCTCTCCCTCTCTGCTCCACGCTCTCTCTTTCTGCTCCTCACTTTCTCTCTCTCTCCCTCTCTGCCCCTCACTCTCACTCTCTCTCTCTCTCTGTCTCTCTGTCTCTGTCTCTCTCTCTCTCTCTTACTCTCTCTCTCTCTCTCTTTCTCTCTCTACTTCACAAGCTGTCTCTGCTCTCTGCCTTCTTATCCAGAAGCTTTGGCTTCGCCGCGAGGCATGTTATCAAGTGTGACATTCTTCCCAATTCTGCTAAGAGAGGAAAAAGTAGGGTAATTTATTCTTCTGGAGGTTTTATTGACTTTATTTACACATTAAACCTACATGGTTGCTTCCAACTACGTCCTCCAAAACACTGTGAGCTTCTGATTAGTTTCTCATCAGTTATAAATCGATCTATATATATATATATTTATGTATTCGATATACATAACATATGGTCCATAAATAAACCACCATGAAGAAAGCGAGATGTGTACATATCTCTCTCACTGTTCAGAGCAGTGAGATGCAGTGATATATATATATCAGCCTGGTTATTCCCAGGCCCTGCTTGCATAAGGAAACACGGTTCATCACAGCTTATCATATCATACGGCTTTACGTGACACAAAGCTATTGTTCAACCATTTAAAAAAAAAGTATGTGCTGTGTTCTGTCATTGTCACTATTTCAGGATGAATCCAGGAAATGTGTTTATGTGACATTATGCTCTCTCATCAGATCTTCTGAGTCCGCAGTGTGTCTTTTATGCATCGGGGCTCAAGGTCTTATTCATCAGTTGTTAGAAACGCACAGTGCCGTCTCAAACAAATCCATTTTTAGCACGCACCATCATTTGTTTGCTATGCAAAGTCTCCAGTCCGACCCTTTCTCTCTGGGAGCCAGCCATCAGCGTTAACACATAGCAGGGAGTGTCCGTGGGTGTGCTCAACTGTTTCTCCCTTGTGTATGCATCATGACTGTGATTAAAGCTAGAAAGGAAAGTCAACCACACTTCCATAGGAACCTAGTACGCACGGTCATGTTATTATTAATTATATTTTGTGACCAAACGGACAAGACTTTCCTGTTTCGTTCGACGTGTCGTTCGAACAATGGTAAAAGCAGTCATCTAGTGTTTAGCCTCTTCTGTGAAGCGCCATGCCAGACGTCTAGTGAAGGGATTTGGGCATGTTGTGAGAGGATCAATATTCCACAGGACCAGCTGTGGCTTCCTGCCCCTCCTCAGCCCCGCCCGCCTCCCTCAGACCCCCCTGCCCCCCCCCCCCCCACCCCCCTTACCCCTGCCCGCCCCCTTGACACCTGTGTCACGGCCCGTCACGGTGACGACACTGAGCTCAGATGGTGGACGGTGACTTCTGAATTCAAAGTTGTTCGGATCAGATCAGCATAAAGGCTTCGTCACCTGCTGCCCGGTCTCCCACTCAGTCCCTAGGCGGCCGGTAGGAAGAGGAACACGCCCACGCTGCGCTATCTGCCACGCATAAACATTCACATTAAACAGGGAGGCGTCTGGGAGTCAGGAGCTATCAGATATGTAGTCCTCCTCGCTCTTTTGTATTTTTTTCTGTTGATCTGAATCAGTGAATTTCCTTTACCTCTGCTACCATTATTATTATTTTTGTTTTGTTTTGTCAGCAAAATAATTGTCATAATAGTGGGAGTGACGTCCATGCATGTAACCAAGGATATATGCCCTTCATATTTGAACTTAATGGCTGTTTTAGCAATAACAGTGGATGGAGGGTTTCTTCTGTTCTGTTCAATCGACAACCCAGAGTAGCAATTTAGCATGAACAAATATTTGACAGCACTCAAGCCTTAAAGGCCTTTTTGTTCTCAGGGAAAGTGTGCATTTCGAACAATAGATAAGACATGAAGGACCTTGTTTAAACATACCTTAAGAACGATGAATGATAAGACACAAAGGTGGCCTTGTTTGAAAGTAGCAGTGGATGTACTTCTATTTCTAGAAACAATAGGGGCAGAGCGAGGCTGGTACAACCATGTAACCAAAATGGCGTCTCCCCACATATATCAGAGTGTATAAATAATCGAACTGGGGGCTCCGTGGCCACGGGGGGACTCCTTAAGAAGGGGCTGTTCAGCCCAGGATACGTTTCCCCCACAACTCGCCGTAGAATCGTATGCATTGAAAAGAGGCAGGTACGGCTGTTCTCTGAATAACCCATGGGCCCCATCATCCCTCATACTCACCTTGGCCTTGGGGGGGCTTTTCTGTTCCCCAAATGTCCAGGGAAACCTACTCCTTAGAGGAGCCTACGCCCCTTGGGGAAATCACGACCCAGATGAGACCATTTTTCTTTCTTCACCATGCGGGAGTGAGCCCTGCACACAGGGAGTCAATTTGGGTCTTCTGTTTGATTAGGATGGAGGGGGGGAGTCGCTAATGCATAATGCTGTATTCAACTCTACGAAGCCCTGGTGGAGCTCGCAAACACATCCCGCCAGCGCACATCCTCCACGGGAATCAGATAACAATGTCAACAACAACAACAACAACAACAACAACTGCAGTAAAGATAAGACCCCGGCATAGTGCAGGAAAATGGATTACATCTCTAATCCCACAGGAGAGGTTTAGAGCTGGCACCGAACAAATGGGAACAGGAAGTAGAGAGGGATTGCGCGGGGGGACGGCCTCAGCATCTGCTGTCTGCCGGCTTACAACACCATCATCCGCAGCCTCATCATCACAAGCATCATCATCGCCACCGGCATTATCATAACTACCATCATCATCATCACCGTCATCATCATGATAACTGTCATCATCATCATCATCATCATCATCCTTATCTCCATCGCCATCATCATAACTATCATTATCATCAGCAACGCCATCAGTATTATAATCCTCATCTTCATCATCGCCATCACAATCACCAACAGAACCATCCTGATCACCACCACCATCATCATAACATCATCCTCATCATCATGTTCATCCCAACAACCATCAGTATCATCATCATCTTCATCTCCTCCATCACAACCTTCCAGATCGCCACCATCATCTTCATCATCATCATTATGGCCCGCACCCGGAGACCCCCCACAAACACGTCAACACATCTTTTCCAAGACACCAACACCTGATCCTTTTACCGCAGTGAGGAATCAACCTCTTACTACAGGAGGGGAGACAAGTCTGGGCAGCGTCCCGTGAACGCGCCGTCTCCGAGCGTGACACGAGGTGAAACGGAGATGTCACGACAGCTTGTCTCCGTAGGTCTGCTTTGATCCAGGCTCAATGCTGAAACCTTTTTGTGCAAGTGTTAAGATTATCGAGGCAGGCGGTAAGGAGAAGCCAGGGTGTCGGAGCTGTCTCGTCTACTTTGGGTTCAGTATTTGGTCGGAGAGAGAGAGCGATGGCACAGAGACGGTGTGTGCTGATTGGACGCGACAGGTCGCTGTCTGGCTGTGTCCCCCAGCCTCCAGACGACTCAGCCCGACGTGGACAGATGAGCACACAAGGGTGCGAGGAGACGCGAGGCCCGGCTTCAACAGTCTAGTGAAGGGACAGTCTTGTACGCCGACAGGAAACTCTGGGCGCGATGACACCTTAAAAAATATCAGGCAGTCAGACTCAAGAGGGCGGAGAGGAAATGGCTCTAGGTCTTCGATATTAGTCTTCAGTGCTTCAGATACATGAGAGGAGACATGAAATACAAGGTCATATGGCAATCATAAAAATGTAACTATGAAAAGATAACAAGTAGGTCTGATCCCAGGCAAAACCTAATCAAACAACAAACCATCACAGCCTTGTTGAGCCAGAGGTGACTTCTCTACCTCTCTAGTCATCAGCTGAAGAATTGAAGTGAGAGAGCCAGACTTCTAATATAATACCTATATAGGTATGTATGCAAACTTGGTCCACTAGAGGGCAGACACCCAACCAATATCACAGAGGAGCAGACTCTGGCCCAATGGCACTGGCAAGGTGCGCAGAGTTGAACATCTCCTACATGTTGTCCTTTACTGTTCACTCCTAATTGTACCTCGTCCGATCCAGTATGTTCCTTCAGCTGTCAAGAGACACAGTGTTATGCCCACACTAGGCCTCAATCACACCTTCACCTTTGCCTCACTATAACCATATGTTCAGTATGTCTGCCTTCTGCCCTCTGACCTCTCTGCTTCAGCCTGGTGTACACCTTCCCCTTAGATTCTTTAGGTTGCTATATTTTCTTATCTACTGGCAAAATTGTATTTGGTATATATACTACACTTTCACATTAGGCTATAATCTCTCTGCAACCTACCTATGAACTATGACTCTTGTAAGTGTGGCTGTGCCTGGATGCATTTCTCAGACAGCCTTCGTTACAAAAGAGACATTGTGTTTGGCTGGAGCTCCGTACAGCCTCCATGGATCTCTGTCCTTGATATAAGACAAAGGCACTGCAGACTATCATGGGGACATCACAGAAGTGCTAACATGGTGCCGGGCTATGTGAGAATCCTGCTCTTACACTGTATGTGTGGTGAGTTGACAGAGGGCAGGCTGGGTGAACCACCCGGACAGCGTGGCAGTTATCCTCATGGATGGACAGGACGTTGCACAATGGCTGCGAGGGCTGACTAATCCATTCTGCGAGTTTGTGTGTGTGTGTGTGTGTGTGTGTGTGTGTGTGTGTGTGTGTGTGTGTGTGTGTGTGTAGAGACAGAGACAGAGAGAGAGAGAGAGAGAGAGAGAAAGAAAGAAAGAAAGAAAGAAAGAAAGAAAGAGAGAGAGAGAGAGAGAGAGAGAGAGGAGAGAGAGAGAGAGAGATAAACAGCTACTTATGCAATACTTCACTATTGTCATCCATCCTAACCAGCCTTTGCCATTCCCTTAAAACAGGAAAGTTAATCAAGAAGAAGATTTACAATCAATTACAGTCCTAGAGTCCTCCCCCTCTGATCCGAGACCAAGTTTGAAGATGAAGCTCATAACTGTCTACGTAGACTGACAAGTCAGTCTCCAAATGCCTCGCACATTTAGAGACTGGGGACAATCTGCCAGATTTCATTTTTCAAAAAATGGGTGGAAACATTTAAACAATTACACAAATCTACTTTGCCGAACAGATCAAAAGGCTTGAGGGTGGCTCTAACATTAGTTGTTGGTGCGTAGTAAACAAGTGTGTGCTTGTAAACATTGCAGTGCCAACACCTTTTTCTACTCCTAGGTTATAAATACTTTAACAAAGTAACTAGAAAGCACAACTAACGAGATCTCTGATTGGCTGGTATCGCGAGGCCACCCGCTACATGGTTCTCAATTAGCTGACCAAAAATTGCATGAAGAATAGAAAATAATAATTTGGGAGCCACAAGAAAGGATATTCAATACATGCAGAAAAAACAACAAATTTAAATTATGGCTTGAAATTTTTATATAAAATGAACAATCCTTCTCAGAACAATGAGAGCTCCAGAGTGAGCAAAGACCCACTCCGGAGCGGGTGGAATACAGTCATAAGTATTCGGAGGCCTTGACTCCAGCAAACATCCAAGCCTGATCAAATACTCTCTAATGACCTCTGAAGGTGGGAAACTAGAAGGAGAGTTCTCCTTCCATGGAAGGCATGAGAATATCACAACATTACAGCAACATCACAATAGCAACACATTGTGTATAACTGTGGTCTAGTACCAGTGGGAAATAAAGTCTCAAAACTCAAGGTCTCATAGCTTCTCTCAGGATCAAATACAAGTACAGGGAGTTGGGAAGCTGAACATTTTAATGAAAACAGATGCTCTCCGTACAATGGCCTCATATAATAACATCATTAAGTATTACCCAAGAGCCATTTGTATGAATTATCAAAAGCTGCTGTCGGTTGAACGTATACAAACCAGTTCAAAAGTTTAGTGAAATGTGTTCAGCTTAAAAATGAACTCACCAAAATCTCCTAGGTTTTCCGATTCGAAAAGGAGAACAGGGCATGTTGCGAGCTGTGTGCTGCTCACAGTTATTTGCTGTAAAGAGTCTTAGCTAACCTAACAATTCCTCACTGACTACTGATCCTGTAGCTGGCTCATACCTGCAGCTCCCCTTCACATTAATTCTGTCTCTGGCTCTCCCAGATAGACTCTCTGTTTTGGCTTAAGAAGGAGGGAAAGAACTTTCTTATCTAATTCCTCTCTTCAATACTCTTTACTTCTTCTTCTGTTCTTTTTGTTGGTTTCTGGTTCACAGATGCTCAGCCTTTCTAATTCTATAACAGCAGTGGTCTGTTGTGTGGCAATCGGTGAACATCCTCTGGAGGATTGTCGTTAGATGAATTGAGTGTCCTCTCTGAAGCGTGCCTCTTCTTCATCAACCCTGGCTAAAAGGACCCACCGCACTGGTAATATAATCATGCAGCCATTTTTAAATCAGCATTCAGATGCTTCACTGTTTCACTCTCCTTTGCTCCTGATCAAATGATGTCATTAGCTCGAGTCCATTCATTTCCTTTGAGCTGACGTCCAGGAGCCCTCTTCATCTCGTTGTTAGCTGCTCCTCTTCCTCGCTGTCCCAGCTTCAACGTTTGTCCATGTTGCTGCAGTGGTAGCAGTAGTCTTCTCTCTCTCTCTCTCTCTCTCTCTCTCTCTCTCTCCTTCTCTACCTCCCAGGGGCAGCAGGAGGTGAACCAAGGTAATCCTCAGGAGGACGGAGGTGGGCGCCAGCCATCCATGACCCCAAGGAGAGGGACGTTCTGGGTGGAGGAGGAGGAGGAGGAGGAGGAGGAGGAGGAGGAGGAGGAGGAGGAGGAGGAGGTGGAGGAGGCAGGGGAGGAGGAGGAGGAGGAGGAGCACTGGCCCATCTGAGGCGGTGCTGCTTGCTCAGCTGCCCAGCAGGATCCACGTGCCTCAAGCCTTTGCCAACACTGCAGAGGTAGTCTATACCTGTCGCAGGTTGCCGTGGCAACAGGATTAGGAATGCAATTAGGCTGGGGGGTTTATTTATGATGCAATCTTTTGTTTTACTTTTTGTTTGTTTGTTTGTTTGTTTGTTTGTTTGTTTGTTTGTTTGTTTGTTTGTTTGTTTGTTTGTTTGTTTGTTTGTTTGTTTGTTTGTTTGTTTGTTTGTTTGTTTGTTTGTTTGTTTGTTTGTTTGTTTGTTTGTTTGTTTGTTTGTTTGTTTGTTTGTTTGTTTGTGTGTGTGTGTGTGTGTGTGTGTGTGTGTGTGTGTGTGTGTGTGTGTGTGTGTGTGTGTGTGTGTGTGTGTGTGTGTGTGTGTGTGTGTGTGTGTGTGTGTGTGTGCTTGCGAGGTTGAGTGTGTGAGTGAGGAATGTAAGTCCCACCTGTGTATCCCATCTGGTGTGGTGGCTGAGTGCTGCTCTGTCCTGTCATTGGCTCATTTATCTTACTGATATCTGACCACTGGACCGTCGCACCAACTAACCATTGACTGTCAGACACCTACAAGTTATTGTACTGCGGGTAAATCTTGACTTTCTGTTCACAACCATGACCATGCTTTGAACAGCTTGAAACTAAATATTTGTCTGTGCTGATTTTTTTTATCATCCTCGAGGCTTAATTAAAAATGCATTAAAGGGAATACAATCAAATATTAACTCACCATATGCTTCTGGCCTTGGAGAACGCTTTATCCACTCTGCAAAAAGAGAGAGGACCGTTAGGCCATGATAAAAGGACTTATGCAGTACTTTAACTGATGTAGGTCCACACCACTCATTTATATTACATTTCTGATGTTTTTTGATAACATCAATAATGGAGAATAATGCATGTTCAACTTAAACAATAGTATATATTTTTGTATATCTTAAGGAAATTTTTGTGTACCGTACCACATAAATAATAAAAGATGTGACCTTAAAAGTGATGCCTTTACTGAATTCCACCATTCTCTGCCATTCTTCAGTTTAACTTCACTGTGCTTGTTTCTTTTTAATATCTACTTTTTATATGATAATTAATTTCTTTAAATTAAGTGAACAGGTGGACAGTCGACTGCCCCGTTGCTTGAAGCTTTGTTAGAAAGAGGGAATAAGGGCAACTAGGAGTGGAAGTTATCCTAAACAGCTCAAGCCATCTGCCCATGTAGCACTTCCAAACAGGAAAGGAACAAAGCTGTCTGGTGTTTCCAAGGACAAATTCAACTCGTACTGGTTTGTCAAGTAACTCTACTTAAGCTCTTCTTTCTTTGTCATTGGTTACTGATTATATAAACTCAGAACTGCATGTGTCTGTTTGTGGTAGTGTGTTGTCACTGCCCTGATGGAGAAGCCAACAGTGTGTGTCACCATGTATATATCATGTATCAGACAGCCAGTAGATGGAGCTGTGGGAGGAAAAACCATCACACTTTTTCTTACATGAAAAGTTAAACTGTCAAAACTTCGTTGAGTTTGACCTCATGTGACATTTTTTTCTCACTAAACAGCCTAGCTTGTATTTACTAAAAACTAATAAAGTATTGTTTATGGTAAAGTAATTCCTATATTTTCCTTGGCTGGCGCCCCATTGATTTCAATGCGGTCCTTCTCATAAATAGACCGGGTGTTCTTTACTGCTGCTGCTAGCGAGCCACTGATCAGCACACATGACCATGAACATGAGATCTGCTTCACTAGGAGTGCCACAGCGGACCGGAGCAGAAGTATGCTGTTTCAGGTCGATGTTCGCTACATCTCACTGGATATATAGGATTGTATGTCTCGCAGTGCTCCCGCAGCTGTCCCTGCTCTCTGACTCGACCTCTTGTTGTCCCCCCCGCCGTGGAAGCTCTCGCCAAGTGTCCATCTCAAGGGCACCGGACCTCTGTCAGCAGCGGGGACTTCCAGCCCAACACCTGCACCGGGGGATGGGGTGGGGGGGGGTTCCCTGGACCCCAGAAAGGGCCACGCCTGCGTGTCCCATGCTGGGAATCACGGACCGCTTACTCATCGGTTCCAGGCATCAGGCCTCCCGAGAGTGGATGAATCTGCCTGCTCTACTGGAGTCATTGTCATGAACAACATCCCAGGAATCCGATGACCCACTGGGGGAAGTGGAGCACTCAGGCCCCCTGCCTCTTCTAAGGAGGAACCAGCAGGCTTCAAAAGAAATAGGAAGGTTTTATTGTACGCGGAAAATGGATATGCTCCTGCTAGTACTAGTCTACTATACTATAATACTATAATAGTAATAATAATAATAATTATTTGTATTATTATAATAATAATATAATTATTGTTATTCTAATAATGTGTATATTTGAAGTGCAGGGTACGGAATGAAAACCTAAAGCCTTCCTCCTCCAGAGATGTAAGGCAGACTCATAGCCACAGCTGTGGTGCTGTGTGGTCTCCCCCTGTGTCGGCCTCACCCCCTCTCTGTCTCTGTGCTGTGCCTGCCACACCTCAACTGTTCACACCTGGTCTGCATCAGCTTATCTCCCCTTCTAATACACCTCGTATCCCTGCAGTCATCGCCAGATCGGACTTCACTGGTTGATATTCGTACCTGGCTCCAGTCTTTTCTTAACATTTACCAGTCGTTCTTCTCCTGTTGAGATCTCGTGTCTAACCTATGTCTCCTTTTGCCTAGAGTTTAGCGGATCAACACCTCCAGCCTGTCTGCTTCACTCCCTCCAGCCTGAAGCTCCCCACACTCCAACCTGCCCTCTGCCTCACCCCTGGTCTGCTCCAAATAATAATTGTCATTACTCCAACTCCAGTCCTGTCCCTGTGTTCTGCTCTTGGGTCCAGCAGCTATCGAACCCCAACAGGCAGAGAAGTCAGAGGCCTGATGCACCAGACTGGTCCGCTTAAGGGTTATAAATCAGCCTCGCCGGGCCTGCATTGGAGCTGCTGCTCCACAGTGCATCAGTTGTCGTTCTGAGCGCTATAGGCGAAGAAGGAGACTATCGGTGGGCCTCCATGTGACGTCCCGTAGGACCTCCACCTCACTCTGCTGCTGCTCTCCTCTGCTCCACATGGGCTGGGCGCCCCTGCGTTCATGGGTCACACAGACGGACCGACATGACATGGGCCTATAAATCACTGCTCCGTCTCATATGATCCCACGTACTCTTGTCCTTGGGTGAGAAAGATAAAATTGAAATGCGTACACAGCCTGTCGATGTTCGAATAGAGCCCGGGTTTTTCCCGGACAGACCTTGCATTGAGGATAATATTGTCTTCAGCCTCTCCTGTGGGTCTCGCCCATTCTCGTGTTACGGACGATTCCAGTCAAGTGAAATCTACCAGGGTGTGCCGTGATTCTAGGATAAAGTTAGAACAAGAAATAGTCTGTCGCTAAATAAATGTGCTACAAACCGGCTATTATTTTGGCCTAAAAGAGCACAACCAGGTTCCTGTTGAGGGTTGAAGTCAACATGTTTGGGGGAGCGTCGTAATGGCCGCTTAACCTGGTCGCGAGTATTCATGATGAATCACAAAACATGGCCGCTTGTGTTCTACATTCAAAACAAAAAAAACATTAATCTCTACGTTAACATGATTATTAGGTCATATAAGAAACACGTGGTAGTAGTATCAAATGTATTCTGGGAATTATGTCCTTCGTATTGCAAACTAATTAAGATACATTTAATTTATATTTAATTAATATTTTGCCCATGATGAACACGATATAATGAAAATAATTACCGTTAAAGGGTATATCATGCAACACTTCCACTTCAAACAACTAGACCTGATTTATGTATTTGGTTGAGTTTTTGATGTTTTCGGCAATGTTCAAACCCAGAGGAATCTGTAGTTTCATGGAAGGCAACGGTGTGTTTCATCTCCTAGCGTCATCCCCCCTTCAGCCCCTAACCCCTGGGGAAACATGGTGAACAGTAATCAGTAGAGACCTCACTTATTGAGATGATCTTTGAATGTCGCTATAGCTTACAACATCATGCTACTATCAAGTGACTCATGCCAGCCACCGACCTCATGTTACGGTACATCGGTAACGTTATAATGGTATAACAACTTTCAACCTCGCTGATAGTTTTTTTGTTTGATTGTTTAGACCACACATTGACGTGTTATAACATTGCTACCCCACAATCTAATTGGATTTCCACGTTACATTAGCTAGAGCTAGCTGGGTAGCCACAACTTTAATACTAATAATAATAAATACACCGAGTCACAGTCAAACTTGAGTCATCAGTTAAAATTTCACCAGCAGTAGTGGTGAATACACAACTCCCCAACCGACAACAGATTCCACGCTACTTCAACATGTCATCAAACTACGTCATTGTTTTTTTAAAATGGAGACCCCAAGTGGCAGAAATTAATTATCATACCTTTAGGCCTCATCAATTAATTAATTTAAGCGTGCATTCAATTAATTGATGAAGAATTAAATCCTGAGAACGAAGAATGAAATATATCTGATTTTGAGCATAGAAAGTTTGTGCTCCAGGGAAATTTGAAATAAAATATCACCTTCATTTTTCACAACCGAATAAATCCTATAATTGTAAGTTAATTCTTGGACCCCTATTCTCCAACATGGGGTCTAATGTAGACTTTCCATACGTTTCCCAACAGCATGGATAGGAAACGCAAGCAATAGACTCCTTAAGCTACCCTGCTTCATTGTCACGGCTAAATATAAGAATGACTCTTGCAACGAAAGCAGAGCAGCCTTGTGTCTGGACTATCTACTGTACCCAGGCCCAACGTGGGCTGAATCACTCCATTGATGAGTGGTGAATTAACGACATGAGCTGAATCACCTCATTCATGCTCCAGTAGGTCTACAGTGACATCCAGTCTTTGTTAACAGACTCATAACATACTCACAAACACATTGGGGCTGGAGCGATGCTGAGAGCGAATCTCAGATAGCCTACTGTTGCTAAAAAAGGTCTAATGGTTAGCAACTTCAGCTAGCCCAACGGCTCTTTACTTGATAGATAACAAACAACAAAGAACAATGGAAAGTATTCTAGTTATCGGGAGGGATGAAAAACAATGACACTTCGACACCTGTTTGAACGAAAAGCCTCAAACGGACGTTTGCGGTCGCTCATCGGCCGGCTCCTGGAGCGAGGTCTAAAACCGACCGCCGCTCCAGGGAGCAGAGAGGATAAGGACCTGAACAGGGAGCGGACAGAAGGCGAGAGAGAGGGACAAACACACCGCAGGGCACACAGGGGCTTTCTTGTTCCACGGCGGCCCGGGACTTCCATTGTCTGGATGAATATGAAAGTGAATATGGAAGTAGGACTTGGCTGAATGGATCCTGAAGAGCCCTCTGGTTCTCCTACATATCCTGTTTGTTTGGCCGCTGCTCCACTACGGCACTCGTAAAGTGTCATCCTATACTCAAGAGGCCCTGCCTTGCAGTCTAATCATCCACCATCTTTTGTCATGCAAACCTGTACTTTTATCCGGCAAAAACACTTACTCTGTGTGTTTTTTCTGTCGTCTAATCTTTAAATATTCATCAGGGCTCAAACCGACCTCCTGGGAGAGCTCTCGGAAGAAAAAACATCCAAGTATAGGCCTACTGTGCCTGTGTACCAACTGTGTATGCATTATTAACCTGTACTAGGAAGTAATTCTTCATGACAAGCCCAATGAGATATTCATCCTAGTGGGATGCAGCATTCATTTCAGGGATGTACAGTCTCCTACCAAATCAGCTGACCGCCCAGAGCCGACTCCAACTGCTGGCCCGCTAGAGACTAGAGGACAATGGGGGATGCTGTTGGACCCGACGTTACACACAGAGACGCCTGCCTCTCTCCGTTAAGACGCTGCGAAAAAATGAGCTCAGGGCAAACGCAAACGGACACATTTACGGTGCTTGATTGTCAACGGTCGGGGGGGGGCTATTTTAAGTGCAATATTTCTTCATAGTGTCAAAATGTGACACTTTGAATAAGAATAATAAGTCAAGGCTAGGTCCAACTAATAGTGCATATATTTCAGCTTTCTTTAGGCCGTTTCCGTTCAGGATTTTATTATATATTTTTTCAGACTTTTTTCCCCCTGGCCCCCATGTGGCTACGCTGCTGCCTATCCATACTGCACTGGACATGTGAGGGTCTATACACTGTGTGGGGACAGAAATAGGCACAGCACAAAAATTATGAAACATAGAGAGACGTTTGAGGGGTCGAGATAAAAGCAGGGAGCTCGAGGGGACGTTTCTGTATGAAATTGTTGAAGAAACGTTGAGAAAAAAACTCACAAGACTAGCGGCTCAAGATACATTTGAATAAAAACGTACAGACGTTTTGTATGTCCCATCGCTGCAGTTTATATTTAAGGCCTATAACATGTATATTGTTGTGTATTTCTCAACGTATCAACATATGCACCACAGTGTACAACGTGAGGTCCACCTGCCTATAGGAAGGTTTCAGCATGACCTATCATAGTGCCAGGGACCCAGGGTCAACCAAGCGGCAGCCATGACTCATGTGTGTGAAGCCCTGGCGGTCGCGCCCAACGTGTAGTTCCTCTAACGGACTACAGGGGGCCCGCCACCGTTCTAAGTCAGTGGGACACACTTGATTACATTTTCTCTCCGTTACGTTAGGATCTCAGCGGCCTGTTCATCCCAAAATATTTTTTTGGAGGTCCCGTTTGACTGTTAATATAAAGGTTATTAATTAGTTTGGCCACAGTCTACTGCAAGGCAGCCATTCAACTCCCGCCGTCAGTGTGCCAAATATTGATCGTTTCCATTGTCAAACCAATGGGTGACGTCACACTACGTGCATATTTTTCATACAGTCTGAGTTCAACGAGACAACAGCCTCCTGTGTAGAAGTAAACAGAAGGACTGGTTCCTACTGTTTCATTTATCAGCTCATCTAGATGGGTGGATCAAACCTTAAATCTTGATAGCACGCACATGGACCTAGGCACACACGCACACTCACACACACACACACACGTACAACCACACCTACTCAGGCATGTACACACACGCGCACACACACACACACACACACACACACACAAACCCACACACGCACCCATTCAGGCATGTGCACAGACCATGTGAACATACACAAATTCATTTCAAGAGCCCATGAAGTGCATGTGCTCAGGGTTCAAGCCCAGGGCACCTGTAGCTCCGTTGGAACAGTTTGGCCGGGCCTGTGCACTGTGCACTGTCTACTGGGGATTCATTCACACAGCACGGGACACGCAGTTCATACACCGATGACCTCCTCTGAGCCAGCCATGTTCATGAACACAGTATAGAACAGCACAACAGGGCCTTCTGTATATACTTATTCTGTAAATACATTATATCCATAACACACACTGCAAGTCATGTGAATAACCCTGCATAATCAAGTAGTCAATCACAATAATGACTGCACACATTCACATCCTATGTGTAAACATAAGTGTGTGTGTGTGTGTGTGTGTGTGTGTGTGTGTGTGTGTGTGTGTGTGTGTGAGCATACTCTGAAACACAGAATGAAGTGACCCAATGTAAACCCCCTGTCTGTAATACCCCCCCCCCCTTCTTTGCCTGTAAATGTAAATGTGTCCTGCTTGTACTGTCCCCCTGTCTGTAATACCCCCCCCCCCCCCCCCTCTATGACTTTGTAATTTGCGACTTTGGGTATCTGAAAAGCGCAATATAAAATAAAGATATTATTATTATTATTATTATTAAACAAACCAACCAAAATCAAATCATGCTTGACAGGATGTAGAGCAAACCACCACGATTGAGTTCTGAGTTTGTTTGAGCAAGCGTTTGTGTGTCTGTTTGCATGTATGACTGAATGTGCGTACGTATTTCTATGTATGATTGTGTGTCTATGTGTTTATACACGTGGATGTATGTGTGTGTGTGTGTGTGTGAGTGCGTGTTTGCATGTGACTTTATACGTGTGTTTATGTGTGTGTGTGTGCGTGTGTGTATTGCTGTGTGTGTGTGTGTGTGTGTATGTGACTGTATATGAGTGTGTGTGTGTGTGTGTGTGTGTGTGTGTGTGTGTGTGTGTGTGTGTGTGTGTCTACAAGAGATGTGCTGTGCCATCTATCAATATCAGTGTTGATTATCTTTATGTCCATCACTGACATCTCTCATCCCTCAGCAGTAGCTGCATGCCACTAAACTGGATTTATTTCATTTTATAACCATGTTATTTATAATTCACAAAGATCTGCCATGAATACAACTTTTCTTCCACAGCCCAGTTTACTTTCTGCACCTTGGACACTAAAGCTTAGCCGTTCCAGACTCCCTGATACCTGCTGAGGCTAGAGATGAATACATGGGGAACAACAACAAAAACAACAATGATAATGCAACTACTGACCATTATTCCAGGGACATGACAGTGCATTTAGAGAGAGTGACACACACACACACACACACACAAACACATTAACAGATGTATACACAAACACATACACACATACAAATGACAGCAGACAAACCATAACAGACAGGGTAACAAACCAACACACACACACACACACACACACACACACACACACACACACACACACACACACACACACACACACACACACACACACACACAGAGAGAGACCCACAGACACACAAACAGGTATGTGACCATACTATAGATGAACAGTGATCGCTCCTACCCTCCATAAGCCCCAAACGTGAAGCTCCTTTTCCTCTGCGGCATGCCGGCTACCAGGGGAGAGCAGCGGCCCACACGCTCCGTCTGCCCAGCGCTGAGTGGAGCCAGCGCTTGTGTCACTTACGCTGACTGAGCACATGTGTCTGTGCGACCGTGTGTGTGTGTGTTTCGGATTTCAATGTGGGTGTGCTAGTGTGTCAGGTTGTTTTTTTTCAGTGTGTGAGCCTTGTCTTTCTTGAGACAGGCAGCTCCCAGGGCCCTCCCCCATCCCCGGTTTACACGCCTCCTTTACAAACAGAGGAGGGAGGGAGGGAAGGAGGGAAGGAGGGAGGGAGGCTGAAGCCGGCTGACCATAACCAGTCTTTCAGGGACTAAAGTCCTGGGCTCATCAGAAATACACCATCTCTCTCTCTCTCTCTCTCTCTCTCTCTCTCTCTCTCTCTCTCTCTCTCTCTCTCTCTCTCTCTCTCTCTCTCTCTCTCTCTCTCTCTCTCTCTCTCTCTCTCTCTCTCTCTCTCTCTCTCTCTCTCTCTCTCTCTCTCTCTCTCTCTCTCTCTCTCTCTCTCTCTCTCTCTCTCTCTCTCTCTCTCTCTCTCCACAGCAACAGAGAACACAGCCTTCAATATGCTGGGATGTTTATCTCAACTTCAGTGTTTAGCTATGTGGTAGAGTCACCAGCAGTGTAAGGACAAACCCAGAGTATGCTAAGAAATACCATCATTGGTGATTTGGTCAAAACAATTGGTAGCGAACACCTTTTAGGATAGAGTTTGAAAAGTAAAAGTATTGGTTGTAATGCAACCGTAGAAGTAGAAGTTTATCTCTTTCTCTCTGCATTCTCTGTCTCTCATTCTCACACTGTAGTATCTTGCCAGGAGACAGCTGGTCAAACAAGTTACAGACACCAAACCCTTCTTCACACAAATCAGATAGCCACGCTACAGGCCTGATTGGTTCTTTGGTTACATGTGTACATTCACTGCTGGTTCACATGGCGACGTACGTCTTAATATTCCGCTTCTGGAGGCAAAGCATGGTGACCTAATAACACATTTTCAGTGGGTTTAGAGATGAATTAGTGCATCTCCATCATTTCAATCTGTGTTGAATTATGGCGTTCTTCAAACACATCTAATACCATACATATCAAGCAGTCAGTTTGGGAGATTAGTCTATTTGTTCAGTGTAATGTTGTTCTGGCATACAACCTGCTAGATCGTATTGAATAAAGGACTGCATGCAGACTGGCTGTCATGGTCTGGACATAGCATTTTCAATGCTTTGCATGGATATGGAACAGGCTAATGGGGGTTGGGCAGTAGCCTGGTCATAGTAGTAAGTAAACTATGAATTGTTGTTCAAACTGGGCTACTCTTCTATCTGTATTTTATTTTATTCCATCATCTAGGAAAAAAAACCTCACAGATTTAATATGGTTGCCCGAAGGTCCAATTGTGTCATTTTAACAACCAAACACTTGAATAACTGGACGAGTACCCCAAAATTAAAGGGCCGGATAATAACCTGATGAATATAAGCACATTCCTACATGTACTGCAACTTGGGTCCTGATGAGAGGCCCATTATAAATCAAATGTATTATTATTATAACATTATTATTATTATCACTATTATTATTAACAATCAATCAGTTCTACATTGTGTTGGCTGAATCTATTTGTAACAATGTCATTTTTAACTTCCGCTCAACTCAATCATTAGTTATTCCAAAATGACTAATCTGTTCTAATTGTTTGCCAAAATATATCCAGCCAAAACCAATAACACAACACAGGCCTCATACATCTGTCATTTCTCTCTCAACACTAAATAGCTCCGGGGCAGCTACTCTGAGCCCCCCCCCCCTCTCCAGCAGGTCTACCTTGAGACCAGGGTCACAACGGTCTCGGTGACATCAGGTTGATGTGAGCAACAGCAGCGGCGTGTTTGGTTCAGCCAGAGCCCCCTTTACAATGCCATCGACTGAAAGAGCAGTGAAACACCCTGCTTCAGTGGGTCTGTGGGGGACTGACCAGTGCAGATAAAAACATTCACTCTCAGCTTCTCTGGTTGTGTAGACACAGGGGAAAGCAGTATCTGGTTTGGGTAATAGGATATCTATGTGTTAGGCCCTGATGTCATTGGTTCATATTATTATTTTTTTTTGTATTGTGTAGTGGGCCCTATTGGTGTGGGGTGACTAAGGCTTTACCAGCAGGAAGTCTGGAGATGAGAGAGGACAGTAGCGATATCTCTATGAGACATCTCCTCAGACTGCTCAGCCTCCAGACCCTGCTGATACTGGAACACTGAACAAAACTGTAGATCTTCCAACTAAAAGTGCTGATAATGAAATCCCCAGCAACAATAGCTTGAGGCCTTATATATATTTTTTGCCCTTCGATTTGTCCATTCATTTTGCCCAGAGTACATATACATATAAGTACATAGACGGGAATATTTAGTTTTATGCAAACCGGTCATCATTTTACACCATTATTCAATCAGAATTATACACAGAACATGACCCCCCCTTTCTCCTAATTTCCCATCGTGATCAAACGCTGCATGTTCATTGTCAAATGTGAAGTCTAAAGGTCTAAATGATGCGCGGCGGTTTCTGAGAACCGTATAATTAAGTGGGCCGCCGTTCACTGAGTAAAGAGAGGAGGCCGAGAAGAGGAAGACGACATTCCCTTTCTATTTCTCATCGCACCACGTTGGGTTCTGTGTTCCCACACTGTCACCCCAGGCCCCCCCACTACAGTACAACTGGGCGCCAACGTACAGTGTGTGTATCATCTCTCATTCGTGCCCTGATCTGCTGTTTTCATTGAGACTCGTCACAGCCCTCCTCCATCCCCTTTACCCCCCGGGGTCAAAGCCCCATCTGTCTGCGGAGGGAGAGATGGTGTTCTCCAGGGCCGAGGAACTCCCTCCAGTCACACCAGCGCCAGCGTCTGGACACAATCCGTGGGGAATTCATCTCCCAGCATACTTCATGGATCCCTGGTGCCCATTAAGAATAATTTGATGGTGGCTGACCTCCAAATGTGCTGTCAATAAGTGTTGTGGTTCATTTTAAGTCTCTCCTGATTGAAATGGTAAACAAGTTTCACAGTTCTGCTTTGAAGGAACAGGACGGTTGCCCCTGGTATTTTCAGGTGGTTGTTGCTTTCTTTTCTTCACATAACTCAATATCCTAAACTGTCTAGACCCGTCTGGATAGGGTTGGATGAACATGAGGGGAAATCAGAATAATTAAATAATAACTAATACATGTGAAACGGCAGATGTCTCCTGCGTCACAGCAAACAGTTTAGCCAAGTAATCAATGCAGCAAAGAATACCACCGTATTTTATCGGCCGGTTATAATTATTCCTAGTCTCCGAGCTGCCAACTGTCTTCTAAAAGAACAGTCCGTGTTTAACCTCCTCCTGAGTTCTGGCACTAAAACTTCCTCTCTGTGAAATGAGCAGTTGGCCGGGCCCCACCGGCGAGCGGCCCTTAAAAGAAAATGCCTCATCATTCCAAAAACATTGACACTGTACCTCCATGAATGCTCTGCCTATGGCTGCTGTATACATTCTAAATAATTTCCATACGCCGGGTTAATCAGGAACTGCAGACGCACCCTCCTGTTTGGAGAAGGCAATCCCTCGAGGAGGCGGGGCCCCGAGCAAACATCTGAACGGAGTGACTATTCAAAGGACGAATTGTGCTTTGAAGACGCGGAAGTAAGTGGAGCCTTATCTACGCTGGTGTTACTCTTTAACATCTGAGTGGCCAGGCAGAGTGAGGGGTCAGCCCACGGGCCTGTCTTGGATCGCGTAGAACTGATTTAATAACAGGAGACATCACCATTTAAAGCACCAGGGTCTGCATGCTTACGTAAGCCCAGAACGGCATGAACAATGACCCACATGACACTCAGGACAATGACGCTCGCTTCGTAACACAGGAAATATCCTCTGCCAACGCGCTTAGGCGGAAATGTCACGTGAAACGAACACTGACACAGATTACAGGAGAAAATGCACAGAAGCCGGGCAAATGTCAAGTTTGTGGTGAGCATTGTTGAGTGACTTATGAGAAGGTGTGAAGTTCTCCACTCTGTGGCCCCAGAGAGCCTCAGCAGTCAGCCATGCACACACACTGAGGCCTTTCATAGACCCCTGTGTTAAAAGGCCAGGATATTAAAGCCGATGTGATTCACTTGTTCTGTCTTATCGACCAGACTTTAGACAAAGTGATATTTCTGGTTTTGACATTGGCCGCCTTAAGTAATTGAACATGACTCATTTGATTATCCTTGAAAAGGGCAGCGAACCCAAGATTGTTTTTTTGGTTTTAAACTTGGCAATATTTCTTATCATCATCTACCACCAAGTAGGCCTAATCTATGCTATTTTATCACTGTAACTGAAATAATACCGTAATGTTTTACTCATGTTAGAAAAAACATTTGTAAAATACTATTGCCAGGCTCCGAAAGCAGGTAGCGTTCTTCTGATGTTGAAGTTCCTTTTATCATACTCTTCCTAGATTCCTAGAGAGGGTCAAGCTTCCCTGACACTAATAGTACAACCCTCACTAGAGGCTATAAGGCTTTGTAATCGCTCTGGGACAGTGATCTGGAACTTTGCAAGTGACGCAAAAAGCCAAAGAAAGAACATTTGTAGGATGGTGGGGGGGGTTACACCACGGTGTGATGTGCGAACGTGTGGAGGTCATTCCAGGAAGCGCTATATTTTGATGTTTGTGTACCGGAAACTTGTGGCATGAGGTCACGGTGTGTGTGGAGTGTGAAGCTCCGTCTGACAGCAGTTGATTTGGACATTCGTGTCCAAGAGGGGTTTTGCTTGCATAACTCAAACTCTTGCACAAGTGATATCACCTAGATATGTGCCGAGTAGATGAGCAACGTTTGCTACAGTCCAATGGGTTGGCTGGTAGACTGATCTATCCAGCATACATCTAGGTGGACACGCCCACTTGTGATGTCGTAAAGGGCAGATTTTCAAAACGGCTTGTAAAGGTGCGTTCACACCAAACGCGAAGGGGCGACACGATCCCATACAAAGTGAACGTAGCGACGCAAATCAGGCGAATTATTCGCTAGAGAAAACCAGCGACAAGTTTTGATTTGTCGCGCCACACTTTCATCCTGCACAGGCAAGCGCGTTCACGAGGTTTGTAGCACGACAAATTAGCTCGAGTTGAAATATTTCAACTTTGCCGCGACATTCGCGTCATGACAGCCAATCAGCGTTCAACAGCGTGGCCAATGAGTGACATGTGTAACGTAACAGCCAATCAGCATTCAACCTGCCAACCATTCCCTGCAGTGCAGTCCGGGGTGAACCGCAGCAAATTCGCCTGACAAAACTTGCACAGCGAGTTTATGATTTGTCACACGACAAAACTTGGGCGACAACGCGAACGGGCGACAAATGTGTCTTTTGGTGTGAACGCACCTTAACGCTCATCACACTCACACCTGGTGGCGTGTCATGGGACCTTTAACCCCTCTGATGCCCCCATAATGGATGGACTCGTTTCAGACCACACAGATGACTTATCAATCAATTACACAAGTTTCTGCTCGACACCTCCATCTCCAGCGACGTACAGGGGTTCTCCGTGGCCAGGGGCAGAGTAGGACACATTGCTGTAAGGGGGTTCTCCGTGGCCAGGGGCAGAATAGGACACATTGCCCCTGGCATCGATTCGTTCCACAGAAAGATCCATTTCATTTTTAATAGATTCCAGTTGCCTTTTTTTATCTGCTGTGTCCTCTGCTGATTCAGGATGGATGGCCCGCCGAAACTGAAAGGACTCAGCGATCAATAGAGAGAAAATCCATGGCAAAGACGGACTACGGCCAACTGTAGTCCAAGTCCATCTGCACGGGCACAGGAGTAGCACATGGCAAAGTGCCTGGGTTGTATTGTGATTCTGCATTACCATTGACTGATTCTCAAGTGCTCCCCTATCTAAGTCGGGGGATTCCACAAAGGGATTACTGCACTGGCCATTATGATGATTTAGCCTTGCAAGATGGTCGGTTATAGCGCATAAGTTTAAACCACAAAGGTCAGTGAAACTATAACTAATGTGTATGACTCTGTACGGTTATTGATCAATAGGCTGTTCTGAGGAGGAGCCTGTGCCCCCTTAAGAAAGTGTTCTGTCCCATCAGCTAAATGTGGAATTCTAGACATCAATGTTCTTTGACAATTAAAAATATTTTATCATAGTTCAATATAGTTACAATCGATATGAAAATAAAAAAAGAGTCAAGTCAATACTTGCAATGTAATTTGCTTAAGGGTTAGCCTGTGGTGGCAAGCTATAGCCTACTTTATTCAAATCTGTTAAAACTGATTGATAAACATGGATAAGCAATGCATCTCTCTGATGACTAAAATGCACTAGTTCTAAAAAGCTCCAGCCATGAACCAATGCCAATCGACAGTACTTAACGGTAGTCTTATGGCCCTTCACATACAACTGACCTGGAACCCCTGACCGTTCTAGACCATTGCATATTGGCTGGGAAGCCCCTTAGGTGAAATGGTCTAGAACCACCACTTATCATTTTTGAGCGAAACCGTTGCGAAACAGGGGGAGAATAGCGCCCTCTCCTGGTATAATTACATATCAGCTACATTTTTCTGTAATACACGTACTATGTCATACATAATTTCGTCCCTCAAGGTCAAGGAAACATATAACTAAGGTTTAGCGTCTTCCCCCGAGGATTGTTGCGACGTAGTGAGGCATTACATAGATGATTTATTCAGATGATTGTCCACTCACCACTGGTGTATTGTGGAGTGAGCTACGAGGCCATGACATGCAAGCAGGAAGAACTGCAGAATTCATCTTAGCATCTCTTCTTTATCGTTCAAGACTCTCTTCTGGACTGAAAGAGACAGGTACAGCTGTAATAGGCCACTGCAAGGCATGTCAAGTCAAAGCCGAAGAGGACATGTCAAGTCAAGGGCCAAGTGCTTCAAAACATAGATCAGAATAAGTGGATTAAAGAGAATTAGATTTAAATCTTTATACTCTTTTTTTATCAACTAAGAGAACAAATCTATTATCCAAGGTGGGATAAGTGAGTTCTGAAATCAGCCAGTTCTCAAGCACTGTTTAAAACAAGCACTGTTTAAAATTCACTGAAATGATGACGATTCTACGGAACACATCCACCGCGTTGAACCGTGGAGGGGGCTGTACCTGTTTCATCACTCCCTCTCCCTTGGCCACTCTGTCAGATGCAGTTTGCATTGGGATTGTCCACCCTGGTTCTCTAGAGAGCCCACCGACTGGGAAACAACACCTTTTGATTGAATGGGTTTTATTATATATATGTAAATAAATAAAACTCCTCATGAAGGAGAAAGCACAGTGCAGGTTTCAGTCAGACAACACATAGAACTAGTGTATATATAGTATAACGTACTATAACCTTTTCGTTCAGAGACACAAATATGCACATTCATGTATTCTTACTCACTGAAGAGGTTGAAATTATGGCAACAAATTCTGTAGAATAATTGGCTACATTATAAAAATGAGAGACCTTGGTGGCATCCTGCAGTTTCATACGGTTTATCAAGCCCTCACAGAAATGTTTTAATGCACCGTCGGCTTGCTCAGAGTCTATTTTTAATGCCTTTAAAGTACTTTTTTGTCATTGATGGTCTCTGGCGGCGCAGCCAGTGAGCTCACAGGAGGGACGGGAACATATCAACATGATAGAAGCTGGCGTTTTTATGTGTCCTTAAGGCATCCTTTAAGCACATTTCAATTCTATTTATCCTTCCACTTAAAAAATAAAAAGATTATGTGGTGTTTAATTTAAAAGGTTTCCTAATAGCTGTCTTATTACCGAGTCTCTAGAGGAAGACTTGCAGCAACCATCAATAAAAAAACTTTGAAAAGTGCGAATAAACAAATCCAATCTCTCCCTCTCTTTCTGTTTATACCACAGCTATTAATCACTTGCATAACTCTGCATACAATCGGTAGCAGCAAAGACACTTTGCTCACAGTTTGCAGGCACCATACTGATATTATTTGGTATGATATTATTCCAAATGGATATATTCCTACAACTGGAGCAGGCTTAGGTGTACTGTTGGCAAAGTTTTCAGCCACATATAGCTGCAATATAACATACATCCCTGGCCCCGGTTCATTTCCACAGGATCTTGTCGTATCTCACAATGTTCCTCAGTAGTTCACTACATGCTGAAAGTGTCAGACGCGAAAGGATGAAACAGCCAGTAAGAGCTTTTTGAATTAAGAGATTCTATGAGAGGCCTTTGGATCTCCCTTTAGATAAAAAGATGTTTATCTTAATCTGAATGCGGTGGGCATCAAAGGCTGTCCGTGCTAGCCTATAGCGTGCCGGCTACGGTAACCTTATGCTCATTGGTTCAACCTGTGTCGTGCAGCAGCAAGTATGAATGGGCAAACTACTCACACAAAAATGTGACTATGGAAATACACCCGATAAACATGTATAGCGCCCATAACAAAGGACAGTGACTCATTTAAATACCATAAAAAAGACATGACACTTTGTCTCTTGAACAAGATACTGGCTATGGTCTAGCCCCGAGAGAGCAAGAGAAAGAGAGAGACACACACACACACACACAGCGAGAGTACGAGAGAGAGAGCGAGAGAGGGAACATGAGAGTTTAAAAATCTGTTTTTAAATGTTGTTTGCATTGCCGTGACTTTCGCAAGGCACTGGAGGAAAGCTCTGCAATTAACGTATCACACGTGGGAGCATAAAAGGAAAACACAACATGGGCTTGAAAGGTAATTAAGCCGGGGAAAATGGCAAATGGAAATAAATTATTATAATCATTGCCACATTGTGCCAACCGCACTAAATATAAACGTCCCTTCGACTCAGCAGGTTCTCAGTGCGTCTCCATGGCCAAATGTGGCTGTTAATGCCAACAACCATTGACTGTGTCATCCTGTCCCCCGGCCAGCTGCTTACCACGTTAATTACAGTAGAAGCTTTTATATCACATAGCGCAGGCAGGAACTATCATTTGGAATGGCTTCATTACCATATTACACATCAGACTGTAGTGTGCGACGGAGAGCCAGAGAGAGAAGGAAGGCAGTAGTAGGCATCCCTACTGACGCCCCAAAAAAACGAAGAATAAGAAAGAAAAAGAGTGTGCGTGTTTATGTGTGTGTATGTGTGCGTGCATCCGTGTGCGTGCGTGCGTGTGTGTGTAAGTGTGTCTGTGTCTGTGTACACAAGCGCGCCCGTGTGTCTGTGTGTCTGTGTGTGTGTGTGTGTGTGTTTGTGTGTGTGCATGCATGTGTGTGTGTGTGTGTGTGTCCGTGTGTGTGCATGTGTGTGCCTGTGCAGCCAAGCAGCAGCAACATGTATGATGAGAAGAGGACGAGCCTCTCGGGCGCAGCGGTTCGCCTTACATAAACCATCACATAAATAATCCAACGTGAAATCTGGTGCTGCTTTAGTGGAAAGAGACAGGCCGGGGTTTAGAGGCTTTGCTTATTATGTTAATATGGATGTTATAGGCATGACTAAAGGTCAATGCTTTATTTTTTCCTCCACGGCTATAGAACAGACGTATGGGAGGACTTCAGAAAAGGACGCCTTTTAAACTTTGTAATTAAGACTTTGGTTTGATCTGACGAAAAAAACAGAGGCTAAATAATCTTGTTTGTCATCTGGTTTTTATGACTTGTTGGGTTTGCTTTATACAAGAAAAAACGCCAACAAAAATATACTGCAGAAAATTTGGCTACTTAAGCTATCGCTTACCAAAACTTTCAGAATGGATTCAAGAGGATGAGCCTCCACATCCTCCTACAAACTGCTTCCAAAAAGCAGTTGGTGTATTATAGGTGAGGACTGCCCTTCTGACCGACCGACCGACTCATGAATGAATGAATGATGGAGTGTTGCTGATCCCCCAGCGTCTCGGCTCCAGCTCACCTTGGCCTCGCCGCACCACAGCCCAGGCCTCGGGTCCCCGTCCGCGCTCCTGAGTCGCCGACGAATCAATCTCTCTCACACCTGAAACAGAGAGGGTTGTAGTTCAGCATTCTTCTCAACTGAATAACATCCACTGCCAGCAGGGTGGGATCAACACCTACACCTTATGGCAACTCCACTGCGACAATGGGTCTACCACACACACACACACACACACACACACACACACACACACACACACACACACACACACACACACACACACACACACACACACACACACACACACACACACACACACACACACACACACACACACACACACACACACACACACACACACACACCTGGCTTACTTGCTGCTCCCCAAAGGTCACAGCTCAGTCTGACAAGACTTCCAGGGGGAAGCTGGCAACTTATGTAACCTCTTGCAATAAAAACAAAATAAACACAAAAAACAAGCACATTCATAATAATAATAATAATACATTTAATTTAGAATGGGGAATCATGAAGCATCATTCCTTAACCTCATAGTGTCTCAGTGGTTCACTGAGG
The DNA here is from genome assembly GCF_031168955.1 of Gadus macrocephalus. Lineage (NCBI taxonomy): Eukaryota > Metazoa > Chordata > Actinopteri > Gadiformes > Gadidae > Gadus > Gadus macrocephalus. The sequence continues at coordinate 10,268,322 of NC_082382.1, read as the reverse complement.
GGCCAGATCTCGTCGTGATAATATCAAACAAGGACTATATTTCCATCATGAAGGTTTCACTTCCTTCTCTGTAGCTATTTTAAATCAAGGATTACAAAGGGGGCTAACTGTGAGGACTATCTCTTTCGCCTCTGTTTAAAGATGGTAACAGTGCTCTGCTTTAAAAAGTAATGGGGGCCCAATTAAAATGAATAACAGAACAGACGGCAGTGGGCAGGGAGCGTCTGCCAGAGCCTGCTCTGTCTAAGCCAAGCACGCTGCGCTAGCATTTCAGTGCCAACAACACCTACGTGCACGCACACGCGAACACACACATAAGAAAAAAAGGAGGACGAAAAAAAAAATTATTGAATGAGCAGCTAGGTAAAAAGGTGGGAGCAAAAACAAACGACCAGAGGGAAAAGGAGGAGAAATAGAGCGGAAAATGATGGAGTGATGCAGTCAGAGGATGGAGGGAGGGAGGGAGGAGATGGAGGATGAAGGCGAATGTCATGATGTCTGTATAAAAACTTAATAGGCGACAGATCAAGAGCCGCAGCATCATGATGTACAATCAGAGGCTAGATCATCTATCATCAGATAGACGATTATATGGACAATAAAAATATACATCTTGAGTTATTTCACTCAAGTTGAGAGCAGTGGCGTCACTAGGCTGTTTCATTCGGGGCTAAAGCCCCAGCTATTATTTAATTAGCCCCGAATCTTACATATTTTTTGCTTGCTTTACACTAGAAACAAACATGGGGATTCCAGGGGCCCCTCAAAGTAGCCTAGTCGTTCTAGATAGTTCTACTGGCAAGATATATATATTTATTTATTCATTCATTCATATGTAAGGTCTGTCTCACTTGTATTAATTTTACTTGAATGGAACTTTAGATGTCTGGGGATAAGCAGCACAGTAGTCAGGAAGCTATTTAAATCTATAATAAACTGCGTATTTTGTATATTTATGCAAAGCATTATGAAAAAATTTGCATGCGCAATAAAGCATACAAAAAACATCCCTCTGGGCTAAGCCCCGGATATTTCAGAAACCTAGAAACGCCCCTGGCTAAGAGTAACGATGATAAGGAAGATTCATTCATTTATGAAGATTCGATTGTCCATGAACGAAGATTCATCCACACATAATGTGAGTGACTCCACATTATGTCTGTATGAATCTTATTCGTGAAGATGGGTCATTAAATATAATTTCAAACTTCTGACTTGTTTAACCCCCTCCAGTTATTCTTTACATCCATTTGAGATTTGCTCCGTGAAGGTAGAGAACCGTGAACGAGTGTGAATTGTGAACCTCCGCACATTTTGCACACATGTGGAGACACAATTGCCTACTGTGTCTCCACAGGAGGCAATTGTACATCTGTGCTGCATGCTATTTGTTAATAATAAAAAGGTCTATCGGAAATTAATTTGAGCTGACAAAAAAGGGAATGTAGAAATTCACTGTTAGCCTACAGTGAATGAACTGCCACCGCTGGTGGTTTAGGGAGGACGACACAGAACAACCCGTCCTAGATATTCTCCAATTCAGAGCAGTAGCCTACCAAATTGCATATAATACTGCATATCAGACAAAATCCAATTCCAAGAGTAAAGACATGTTAAATCACAAACTCCCAGAGGCATGATACTAAAATTCAAAACTCATTCGAATCAACAAATTCAAAAAAGTAGGCTAATTCAGAATGCAACATCTTGATGAGTTCCGCAGTGTAGCCTATGGATAGTGAGTGGCCTAAAGCGGGGTCCGACTAAACTACCATTAAAATAGAGCCTCTTCAAAGTTAAAGTGGGAACCAGACGAGGATAAACAGCGCGGGTAGGCCTACTAACACAGACAATAGACGGCGCGAGACCTGTTTGGCTGCTTGGGTTTAATACGTCAAGCTTCAACACTTCGAAAACCGAACGTGTGTGTTGTTATAATTTAAATTATTACATAGGCAAAATTGGCATTATTTGTTTTCGCAAGACCTGGAAGTCTTTTAAGGCAATCTGAAATATACCTACTTGTCTTTGACGTTGGAAACATGCATACGAACCGTGAGAAGTTCAGGCTGTCTTGACTTCCTCGGGAGAGGGTCTGCCGCGTGTGGAGGAGGTGCAGCAGGTGTTGGGAGGAGAGGCGGGATGCTGAATGCATGCAGCGCCAACCAAAGAACGACCACTGAAAACGCTCTCAGGAAATGTATCGTGAAAAATAGATAGGCCTATATATCCCGTCCGACAATCCTGGATTTGAATACCACCGTTACCAAAACGTTATGCTTTTAAGTAGAATATTTGTAATAATTATTAGGATAATTATATTCAGAATAAATAGGCAAACATAAAAGAAAAAACATTTATTAAAAAACAAGACCGATTTCACTATAGGCATTAAAAATAGCTAAAGCACGATGAACCACTATTAAATTAAAATTAGAGAATCTTTTTTCCCCAACAGCTTGGGGCTCCCTTCATACTAGGTCTACAGTGCCCTCTAGTGACTACAGCGAGAAGTCTGGCATAATTGCGTAATTAACTAGGGGGATAGAAGGAGGGCATGTCTTTAAAAGTCAGACAAACTGCTCAGCGAATCAGAGCCATCTCCTCCAAGAAAGGGGTCTTCATGCAGCCCGTGCAGAGCTGGTCCATCCACAGGGGGGCCTCGTGCTGCAGGGGGGTACGGCGGGGGTAGAAGGTGTACGAGAGGTCATAGTTGAGGAGACAGCTGATGGAGGCCATGTAGACGTCGGAGAATCGGCACAGGCGCCTGGAGAAGTAGGTGGGGTTGTGGGAGGTTCTGAAGATGCTGCCAAACTGTGGGTTGAACAGGTTCTTGGTGACCGCCCTGCAACACAGAGATTAGGATTAGCCCATGTGATCGTTTATCTGAACAATTTAAGTGACGGCTGTGTTGATTAACATACAGTATTCCTCTAAACCAGTGGATCTTAACCGGTTGGTTGCGACCCACTTCCTTTGAGCGGGTCGAAGATAAACCTTGATCCTAGAATTCCATGAATTAACTCATTTATCAATGTTGAATATTTTGGTTTGCTCAATGTTTTTAAAAGTAAATCAAGGAAATATTGATTAACTCATTTATCAATGTTGAAGATTTTGGTTTGCTCAATGTTTTTAACAGTAAATGAAGGAAATATTGATTATAATAAATGTTTCATCTTTGGTGACCAAATGACTAATGACATTTATGATGGTTCCTGAGGCTAGACCGGTGGAGAACCTCTGCTCCGAACAATGAGATTTAGGCCCAATCCCATTTCTACCCCTTACCCCTTCCCCTTACCCCTCCCCCTTTTTTTTTGAAGGGGTAAGGGTAAGGGGTAAGGGGTAGAAATGGGATTGGGCCTAAGCAACCTCATTCAAGTACAAACTTTAGATGCGCTAACCTTAACTCCTCCCTCTCTTTCATCCATTCCTGTAAAACCTTTTGTGACTCCGGGTCCCGGTGTATCTAAGAGGTCAAAATAAATAAAGCAGGTATAGTACGGTACAACAGTCTTCCAAACCATGTTATAGAGCATTAGTCAACAGTGTAGCGTGTGGCCACCTGTTACCTGCATGCGCTCCAATAGGCCTGTCAGAGCCTGCAGCCAGGTGAGACTCAGGGCATACTGTTTGGTGTTCACCACTTTGGTTTCATGGATCAGCTCGGGCACAATGGCCCCCGTGCGCCAACCATGTCGCAGCATCAGGTCCTGCCCACACCAATCAAAATGATGTATGAATTATTGTATCACATTTCCACATTGTTCAACATTGTAGTTGCACAAAGAAAATCAACACCCACCCACAAAAACAAAGAATCATATAAATGAAAGAAAAACAAATATGGCAGTCAGAGTATAAAAACGCTATAGTCATTAATGGGGGTCTTAATAAATTCCGGCCTAACCAATGTATGCCCTCTGAACCCAGTGAACCACCCACCGTTTCAACCCACACCAACTTTGTTATACTTTCTTAGTACCGTCGTTGGTATTGTCACGATCCTACTGTTGGGTAATGTTAGGCTGGTGGGTAATTGGTGGTCACGGTAACTGTGGGAGTGGCTTCCTTGATTGGCTTTGATTATGGTCACCTGAGGGATCCAAGATGGCGACACAGAAGCGAGATGGTGTCTGGACAGACAGCATGGTGGCCAGTGGTTACACTCCGAAATCATAAGACTTTGTAAGGCCCATTCACCCACATACCAGGACCACACCAGAATTTAGGATTCCTACGGGGAACGTGACCGCCCCTTTGTCGTCTTTGTTTGTCTATGTTATATGTCAAAACAATAACTGAACGAGACAGCTACCGTTCACCCCAAACGCTTGGGCTATCCCCCTACCAGAGGGAGAAGGACCAGAGCTTGCCAGGAACCCAGGTGAGTCACTACTCACGTGGCCGGAAGCCAGTTTCCTGCCAGCTGTGGTTGGCTACCACTTACGTGTCTCGACTCCTGCCTAGACAGAGAGCCGGTTTCCATATATACCAGTGGGGTCATGACAGTATGAACGTTATTATCAGCGATCTTGTTTATGAAATGCACCACACATCGTAGCATTATACTAAAGGTGTCCGGGAAGCCTGACGTGGAAAAATTAAATAAACCGTTGATCGGACGGAGCTTCCCTATACACACCCCCTGGCGTTATACTATGAGGGTCCAAAAAAGCTCAACTTTTTCTTGGACGCCCCAGTCAACTGCCCAGACAGAGCTCCACACATCCAGACACCTTGCCGCTGGGCCCCCTTGGTCCTGTCTGGGTGCCTCAGAAAAGGCACTCAGTTGTAATGAAAGGAACACCACCAGAGTGGAACAATCACTCAGTGTTTTGGGGAGAATGGCCGAAACATAGGAATTTACCCTGGTTTTTTTTCTATATTGGCGTATTATTTCAGGAACCGATAAAATGGCAAAGATTACCATGTTGACGATCATATCATATGTATTACCACGTTTGAAGGTTTAGGTTCCGATTATATTATATCTTTATGGAAAGAATCCCCACAGAGAACTAAAACTTGGTCAACTATTCGCTTGATCACGGTCTGTTTGTTATGGAGTCCAACCACTAATCGTGCTCAAGGAGAAGTCTCTCTCTGTTATCTCATTGTAGCAGGATGTTGGGACAATAGGATTCCCTGTTGTCATTTCAGTCTCAACCCACCATCAGCTGAATAGTTTAGATAACACTTAACTAGACGTCCCGTAATCCAGCACAACCAACTCTCGCCAACTCTCACTCATATTCCCACCGTTCTGCTCATGCAACAATTCAACTCAACTGACTCATCGAGTAAGACCCGGTCAGACTCCATAAAAACAGACAGTGAAAAAGAGAAAAGGTTAACATACAAGTTTTATTTCTCTTTAGGGATCCTTAATGATATAACATATCTGAGCCTGGCAAAAACAAGCACTTTTAGAGGGCTTAAATCTACGGATGCTATTGCCCCAAAGGATTACATTGCAGCCAGTTTTATCGATACATTTTCTGACCACTTAAAAAATCGTTATCTGCATTAGTCCCTTTGACCCAGATTCAGAAAATAGGCTCCAGGCTGAAAGTTGTCCTTTAATGTTGTTGGGCACATGCAGAAAAATTACAAAATACATACAAAATACATTCTCAACGACCACGGGTGTTGATAATGTATATAAAGAATCAGATTGTATTCAGATGAAAAAGGTGCTACTTACAGCCAAATCACTGTAAAGATGGTCGCCAAAGTAAAGAACTTTGGATCCTCTCCAGCCAGTCAGTCTTAGGAATTCAAACAGGTTCCCCTGAACACACAGGGAAATTTTTAATAACAAAATATTAAAAAGGAGGTTAAAGAAGATCTCCCAGTAGGGTCTTATAAAACAGGTTAAAGCCCACCCACCTGTTTGTAAATCTGTCCCTTTTCCAGGCTGTTGATCTTGTCCCACTGAAGGTCGCCGCTGCTATCCAAGCGTCTGAAAGGTCTGAACATGGCAGTCAGTAACTTAACTAGCGATGACACGGTTAGGAGTCACTACACAAAAATAAATACATTTCGCCAACACTTGTCTAGAAGAGGGCATTTCACTCACTTAAAACAGTCATTGAAGAAATGGGGTTTGTCCGCCTGCACAATGATGGCATCGAAGAATTCCCTCCAGTTTTGCCCCACCATGTAAACCATGCCTTTATCCCTGAGGAAACAACACAAACAAGTGGACAGATATCACAGGTACTATGTCAACAACTCTATCCTGTTGGGCTGTTATCGTTTCCTTCATCGCAGGCGTCTCCCTTACACGAAGCTGAAGGGGCTGTTGGTGATGAGAAACAGCTTCTTCCCTTGGCTGACCAGTCGCTGCAGCACAGCGCGGGTCGGTTCCCCACTGAGGATGAACTTCTCTGCAGAAATGGAAGAGAAGCAGTATTCTACAGTGTCCCACCGAGAGGGAAGGACAGCCCGAACTACAATGTATGTGGTCTCGGCAACGGCCTGATGAGGGCGGCTTCCTTACCCAGATCTTGCGTGATCCATTTATACATGAAGCCTTTAAGGTGGACCATGCCTATAGCCTCCTGAAGAAGAACAACAAAACTTTTTTTATTCACAGATTCCCTTTTATACACAAATATACATAAAAATACATAAATAACCTCATAAAAGGAGTACTTTAAGTTTAAGCATCCAATTATGCAATACTTTCAGGAAGTGGGTCAGTTCTGCCTCTCTGCATGAGCTGGTAGAGGGGGGGGGGGGGGTGGGCTGGGACGCAGTAACACAACTGCAAGGGTGCTCACCGAGACGTCTTTGTAGAGGTGAACAGGATCATATTCAATGTCGTTGGAGATAAAGTAATCATTGGCCACGGCCAAAAGAGTCATCTCTGGGAGGGAGAAGACGTCCATGAACTGCTTCATCTTCGGCCCCTGTTACACAATATTTACAAAACAAAAGAATAAACACTTTTTCAATTTCCCAGATTCCCTTCCATATTCTTAACCATATACTCACTCAACCTATTCAAGTTAAATATTGTGGAAATGTACCCTAACACTCAAGTACCCATGGAGATGTTTGGAAGTATACAAAACTAATCGAAAATTTGCAAATATACGTTTACTAGTTGAAAATCATTTGGAAGGGCCAGGTTTTTCACATGGGATACAAAGAAAGAGGCCCTTTGAAGCTTGGAAACTATTTGAACCAAAACCAAAACTCTACTTTTAACCTTGCATATAAACTATTACACATCATCTCTAACACAGACTTTTGTAACATAATGCCTTCCAAATCATTGACATTGCGGCAACTGGGATTACGAAATTAAACGGGCAGAATTACGTAATGCCAAAGCCAGAGAACTGCTATGCCTAAGGACAGTGAACCATGTAATCCTCATAAGTCTCGGTTACAGAATGACTGCGTTGCAACAATTTTGAGCAAAAAAACTGAACAAGAAATTGCGCAGTAAAAATTATTATATGATAAGGAAGATATGTGGTAATTGACTTTATTCTACTTCATTTAAGAATGCTTGATTCTGATTGGCTGGGAGGAGGGCGTTAAGACGTCAGGTTGCCCGCTGACTTGTCGGTTGTACTTGCTGCTGACTGAGCACAGCGTCATCAAATAGTAAATCATTACGCCGCTTGTATTTTTTCTATCACAGAAATTTAAAAAATGAGGTCCATAGTAAAATAAACCTTGTATAAAAAAGTTTCTAAAATGTGTCTGAAATCAATCGGAGGGTCAGTCGATACATAGTTTCGCAAGTGAGATACAATGTAGCAACTACGTGGTTGCTACACAAACTAATTTCCTACAGCTGAGCTAACGTTATTCACCGTAGTTCTAACATTGCAGCGTTTTAAAAATGGACAAATTCATTGCCATTTTAAATGAATTAGGAGTAGGGAAGACATTTGAGGACTGGTTAAAGAGCGACAAGGACGACAGAATGACAATATGTTTGATCATTAGTCATGCATGTCTGATCGATCGTAATTAAAGGGGACTACTTTTTGAGGGAGATGAACTCAAACAGAGTGTACATTTAATAATCATGCAATACGAATAAGAAAAAGCATAATTATTAAAGTATTTGAATTGTTTTATTATGTTGGAAAGCAAGAAGTAGAATAAACGGGATAATTACTTCAATGCAGGGCAATAAACAATTTGATATGCCCGGCTCGTGGAAGGGCAAGCCGTCCACGAGCCGGGCATATCAAACTGTTTAGTGCCCTGCCTCTCTGTGATTATCCCTTACTTATTTCATTACTTTTAAACTCCGAAATACATTTCAAAACACAACCGACAAGTCTTTTTTTTTTTTTTCTCGCAAATGTTATTTTTAACTTCACATTTTCATTCAATCAAATCATTTCATTAAAGACTCCATTCTGAACTGTGAGTCTCTCATATCATAATTCAATACAATATGCTAATTCAGTAGTAAAACAAAAAGCTAACCCCAGCCCACCTTGCCATAGAAGCCACTGTCCTGGTTGAGAGGAACGTGGCGAGTTCCCCCATACAGCTCCACCACCTCCTCATCTGGCACTGGCTTCAGCCCCCTGAGGACCCAGACAAAAATAAGCACAGAGAAGATTACATTCCCAGGATCCCCTGGGGTCCACAATCACTTGCGTCATTCGTTTTTGCTGTGCACAATACCATGTTGACGATATGACATATTGCCACATTGGAAAGTTTAGGTTTAATAAAATAATTATTTAATAATAACTATTTCATTTTCTCCAAATATATTTTATGTAACGGTATAAAATGGTAGAACATATTGACTCACCGATACACAGTACCAGGCTCAATGTAATGGAATGCATCGATTTTCATCAGAAGACCCTGGGCATGTAAGGAGAGGTTGATGAAACATCGTCAACATCTTTCAGCCTGGAAGCAAATCCCTCACAGACAAAAAGTGTGTCCATCGATATTTACCTTCTGTATATCGTAGTGAAGTCCTCTGGCTGCAAAGTTCGGAACATAGTCGTATTTGTGGATACCTTCCGGGTACTGAGATGTCGGAAGAGTCATAAGTAAAAAAAATAATACTAACAACAATAAACTAGAAATCGTTATTATTCTATTATAAATTATTATCATTACAAATTTATATTCTGGAATAAATAAAGCACATCTTATTTTACCAAGCCTATCAAACTCTCTATTTCAACACACACCTTGAAGTGCTCAATGAGAAAGTCCCGGGCGGTATCATAGATCATGGTGTCCAGGTTGTTAGAGTAGAGGGCCAGTGTGTAGTCATAGTCAAAGCCGTAGATGTCCACCTCCTCCAGGCTGACCTCGTTGTTGGCGTAGATGGCGGAGGGGTTGAGGATGCTACAGGCTCCAGGAGGAATCAGTTCTGTTCCAGTCAGAGTGGATGAAGAAACAACAACTTTAGAGCAAGACTTCTGATACGATTGAAATAAAATGATTTAGAACACACACACACACACACACACACACACACACACACACACACACACACACACACACACACACACACACACACACACACACACACACACACACACCCCAATAAACTAAAGTTGCAGAACCTTGTTTTGGTTAAATTCATGCAGCAGCATTATACCGGAGTGTATAATCTGTTTATTTTTTCGTTTCCAACTACTTTTTTAAACTTTCAACTGAGTCGTTGTTTCTTGCAATCCTCGACGGTAAATCAGACAAAACATATTAAAGGCACCCAGTGCAACTTTATGTAAACATTCAATGAAAAATAAACATTCAATTTCTAGTCTTTTTTACACGTAGTAAGTTTCAATAACTCCATACCATTACATATCGACATTCAAGGAGCAAAGATGAGACGTCGTTGTGTGGTGAGAACTGATAGAAAATCGTAAACAACAACAATCGCCGGTGGGGAGAAGCCATTTTTCCATTGACTGGAAGCCTGCTTTATTTATTGTAGGTTACAAAAAATAAAGAAAATGGCGGCATTGTTATCGATTTTGTATCAGTTCTCACCACACAACGACGTCTCATCTTTGCTGCTTAAATGTCGGTATGTAATGGTATGGAGTTATTGAAACTTACTACGTGTAAAAAAGACTAGAAATTGAATGTTTATTTTTAAGCCTCGAAAGTTGCACTGGGTGCCTTTAAAAATAATACAATATATATATATATATTTTTATGTAGGCCTTTTGCAATCAACCACAGCAGTCGATGGTTTAATTGTACACAGTGGCAACATCAAATAACGGTTTTGGGTTATGATAACATCCGAAACCATGAAGCGCTGAACGGTGCCGTTATTTTGAGCAACAACATGCTGTTACAGAACGCTGGCGTGCTCTCCAGAACGACTCAGCACAATGCGAACGTGGAAAGAAACAGCAGCTACAGACGATGCCCTGTGGACTACGTGTCAGGACAGGAGTCAGCACCACTGGCACAACATGGTCTGACTTCACTCACCGTGAACAAGTCGTTTAGTGTCGTTGTACCGAGCCCACAGGTGAGCTTTCTGGTCCACTTTCCCGGCGGTAAGGGAGTACGGCCGCCCAGCAGGACCACGAGAGGATCCATCAAATCGCCTCTTCTTACCAACTTCATGTTGTTTCTCGGGGAGTGAAGGCGCGCTGCTGGTCAACGGTCCCTGGTTCGTTGTTTGTGTGACAGCCCCGAAGCCTTTATTCGTTCGTTGCCCGGTTGGGCTTTTTACCACATCACTTTTGTTGGAAAATTCATTCAATTGTGTGGAGCTCTTCGCAGCCGTTCGACCGGCATTAACGTTGTTCCACAACGCACGACCTAACGACAGACCCACTTTCTGAAAGGACATCGCATTAATCAGTTAGACCTAGTGCACTTAGACACTTTGAAATATAAAATATAAAAAAAAATCTTAAAGTTCAAGCACCAGTCTCATTTCGTTGCCTCCAGCTTTGTTGTCCAGCTGACGCGTGTACGTAACGGGGACTCTCTAAATTGACGCCACTTCGACCTGGGCGGGACTTTACGTCCTACGTCACTCGCTATGGGTGTGCATGTGTGCGCGTAGCCGTTTGTCTCAGGGATCTGTGCACGAACTCCCTTGCACTCAGGATTACGAGCGTCAGTGTCGTACGCGATGGAGGGTGGGTGACATTCCTACAGTCTGTGATGATAGGCTATATTTCTACAAATGACATGACAAAACAACACGAACTAAGCTAACATTAGACTATAGCCATACCAGATAACGCCATACCAGCTAATCCTAACTATTTATATTAAACTCTGAACCACTTTGCAACAGGCAACTGTGTGTTGGTGTGTCTTATTGCTTCCCACGTCTGCGTCTGCATCTTTCCCACTCCTGGCTAATAGTTTCAGCTTTTGTACTGTATATCAGAAATGATCACCCTGTACCACACTGCTGACTTGTTGATGTTTTGTGAGCACTCAGGCATTTCCAGGTATCTTAAGTTTCCTACTGGAGTCATCAAAACTTTGGACTTTGTTATTGTAAGAAATATTGTGTTGCAAAAACACTTTGTGTCTTACCCTTACCCTAACCTTAACCCCAGTAACATTTCTTCATCATAAACTACAAGTTACGCAAAATGGCATACAAACATCCAGTCATGAAAGAAAAAAGCTAGCTTCATTAAGGAATCGAACCCCTTATCCCCGCGTCAATGAGTTGTTCTCTGACCACTAACCCATCAGGTCTTAGTTCAAGAGTTAACCACTTGACAATCTTCAAACTTCGGTTGCCTAGAAATTGTAAAGAGAGTGATGTGTGTACATTGTGCGAGTATCCGTCACTCGCGATGTGTGTGTGCAGTCCAAAATGAAAGAAAAAACCTTGCATCACTAGGGAATCGAACCCCCAATCATCAGTCTTTAAACGTTGGTCGTTGGTAACTGTAAACAAAGAGATCGCATTTTGTTTAACTGCTAACTAAGAGTCCCAAATATATGGGACTCCATATATTTAATAAACTGGGTACAAGGGGCGGGATTTTGTGCGTGGGACCAATCAAAATATCAAAAAGATTTAACTCACAAAGAGCCTGCATTCCAGTTCTATCTAAATCTCCTGAATACAATCAATACATAAAGAGGAAGCTTACATGAACAGTATTTTATTTTTTCAGGACAAGTGGTTTACAAGGATGATGCATGTGAATGACATTGCAACAATTTACACAAAACATAAATACAGATGTCAATTGAAAATGTATACAACTACATAAATTATTCACATTCGCAACAAGAATTGATAAGCAGTAACAGGATTCCATTGCAAATTCTACTCAGATATTAATTTTTGGTAGAATATTTTAAAATGTTGCATATTTACATCCTTCATAATCCATATAATAATATTACCAACTAAAAACAGTAGTTGGTTAGTTCAGGGACCTTGAGGGACTCAGTCTAATCATGTGTACTCGTATCATCATACAAGGTGTGTGCATATACATAATAGAAAATATTCTACCGAAATCAAGTATCACCTTAATCAGTGCTGACTGGCCACCTTTTTACCTAAAAAGCAAACAAATAAATTTGCTAATTAAAAAGAAAAATAATTTCTACAGTGTTTGCGTGATAGCCATTCTTTACAAAAGGTGACAGCAATCCAAGATAAAGAGGCCAGCAAAAAAAGACAAGGCACTCAAATTTTTGATTTATAAAAAATCAGCAGGACGTGGTTTCTTCTAATTCACTAATAATCTACAATTGAAAATATATTTCCTTCTTACATTGATTTTTCAATTTTAAACGTGATTCTTAAGCTCGATTCTTCCCACAAAGTCCACTATTCACAAGATAATGCTTAAGATCCACATCACATTGCTTCTGGTACCGGAGATCCGTATCTGATCCACATTTCAGTCCTGGAAATGGATTACAAATCTCAGCATTTTCATTGGACCGTCAGATGTGAGTGAAGTTGCAAAGAACGTTATAACCTGTGGAGATCTTAAACTTTACTCTTGTAAGTAAGCATCTAAATAGGAAACCATATTTGCATCTATAAGGTTTCCAATCATGCCTATAAGAAGCCATTATTTAAATGAGTTAATTTGAATGAAGGCTAGCCACACAGCTGCTGTTAGTAGTTAACTGCCATATTAGTAGTTGGACTTCTATGAACCTGTATGTGCCAAATGTATGAATTCAACTGTGCATGTCATGATACCAACAGGATGTTGACTCATACCAATGTGTTATTAAGACACACTGGGCTTTCTATTTTATGGTAATCAGGCCAATGGGGAAATCTGAAAGCACAATTAATGCAGTCCTGGATATTTTGTTTGAATCACATAGATATGTCCCTTAGATATGTTGGTTAAAGTTTTGTTTTTTTTGTAGCCAAATTGCTTTAAGAAGGTACTGGAACTTTACCGCAAGAAAATAAGTAAACTAGTAACAGCTCACTCTAATCTGAACGAATGACATTGAACAATAACCGAGCCGACATGTCTGCATAGCTGGCAACGTAAGCTGGATGTTGATCCAATCATATCTTCAAATCACGGTGCCTGATTAATTTGTGTTAGACCTGAGGCGGTAGCAATATGGCTGAGCTATACTCCCCAGTGAAGTGATCTGTTCGCTGAACTTTAAAGGTTGCTGTAGCTGATCGGTCAAAGCCAGAGGTTCTGAAACGGATATCACACTATGACACCTTTGTATCAGGGTCCGTGATACAGAAGAGGATTCTGAAGATGGATGGGCCACAAGACTTTTGCAAGCATTAGACATTTGTGTATGCCATTATTAGAAAGCTACAGAGTCTAAACCATAGTAGTTGTGAGGGTCAGCACCACCAAATGGATAACAGAGAGGCCTAATCAAAGAAGGCCACACTAAAGGCAAAAGGTTTCCGGATGTTTTAGGGCAACAGGTCACAGCCTTGCATATACATCACTTTAAAACACAGTACATTTGGGACGGGACGAAGCCATGTGGAAAAATACTTGTGGAAACTAAATATCGTATTGGAAAGATTCGGCCTAGAACAAATACTGTCAATGGAACTTCTTCACAGCACACAATCTTTAAAAACACAAGACGATGGGACGGGAGGTTGTGTGGCGACAGTTAAGACACCACAGAGCCAGGGGGAGCAGCGGGGTCCCCCCCCCCCGCCCTACTGCGGGGGCCGGGCTGCATGCACGCAGGCGCGCTCCGGGCGGAGAGGGAGACACAGAAGGCATGGATGGATGACAAGATGGTTTTAGTTTCAGTTTGTTGGATCCAGAAGGTCTGGTGTTGTCTGGAGGGGAGTGTGGGGGTCGGGGGTCAGGGGGGAGGTGGTGGTGGTGGTGGTGGTCGACAGGAGGTCTCGGTGGCGGGGCGGTGGCCGAGGGAGGAGAGGTTGGGTCGGGTCAACATGAAGACGGGTTCTCCTTATGGAGGAGTCGGGTGGTGGAGTGATGAGAGCTGTGTCAGCGCTACGGACAAGAGTTAGGACAGACACAAGACACGAGAACAGTTTTAGTTGAGGACGTCGAGAAAGACAGGAGGGAGAGGAGAAAACATGTTTGTAACTTCACATACATATATATTAAATCAAAAGGAGATTATGATGAATTTTAGAAATGAAATGCCACTTTTAATTTATTGTTTGATGTATCTTGGTATATATACTTTTTTTTTCTTTTTCTTTTAAATATATTTGATATATTGAAACAATGAACAGGTTACTATGATGTTAAAACACTTAACATTTGATATCATCATAAATCACATTTATATTTGTGTTTCTACTACCAAAATGTGATTAATTCCAATAGCAGTTAATACCAATCTCCGATATTAGTTATATTAGTAAGCTTGAGTTGCAAAAACTCGCCAATCGTTCTATCGCCTGCGGGACGATTTACAGTGCGAGCTCCGAGCTCTTCCTGGTTTGGGCGGGGCTTTACCTGCGGCGCCCTTACTGACCGGCTCCATAAGCTCCTCGGCAGCACTACTAGTGGAGGCGGAGCCGCGCCTGGCCTCTCTAACTAACCCTGAACGTCTGCTCTTGTCAGACGGATAAGCGTCAGTGCAGGAGGAGGCAGGGTGTGCGGTGGGTCTAGACTCACACCGGGGGTACAGCGCCTCGCCGGCACAGGACGTGTTGGCGCTGGCGCACTCGTCCTGGGCCGAGAACGGCCTCTGAGCCAGGTGCTGTTTCCTCCTGACAGAGACATCTAGGTTGGCCTTTAACAGGGGTTTGGATAGCTGTGGTGAGCCATTAGCATGCAGGTCACGTGCGTTAGCGGGACAGAAGTGCAGGGATTTAGTAGAAGAGGTTAGCTTTGCTACGGGCGGAGCTACGACGGAGGACCTGGGCGCGGCGGCGGGGCGACAAGAGGCCACAACGCGGGTCGTGATAAAGGTGTCCTGGCGGGGGGGCGCTGAGCCCCTGCGGCCCGGGTTACTCTGCCTGGTGTCTCGGACATACGTCTTCACCAGGAAGTCCCCGTCCAGAGAGCTGGCCGAGCCCCTCCGGCTCAGACCGCCCTCACCGCCGCGGGCACCGCGGCAGCCCGACGCGCTAAAGACGTCGCTGACGCTACGGCTCCTAATGAAGGTGGCGTCCCGCGGGAGGGGGGCGCCCCCGCCGGTGGGCCGCGGGCGGGCGCCGGGGCAGAGAGAGAGGGGGGTTCTTACTGGGCTGGTGTGGAGGCTGCGGGTGATGGCTCGGAGGTGGTTGGTGGCCGTGTTGGCCGCGCTGCTGCCGAACACGGGGCTGGCGCGCGGGCTGTTCCGCGCGGGGGGCCGCGCCGGGCTGTTCCTGGGGCTGCGGCTGGCGCGGCCCGACTTGGTGGCCAGCTCCTTGGCCCGGGAGCGGCGCGGGCTGCTGTTGAGGCTGTTGGGCGAGCGGGGGGCCTCCAGGTCCTCCAGCCGCTGGGTGAGCGCCAGCTTCTGCTGGATGGCCATGCGCAGCAGCGTGTTGAGGGTCTTCTTCTCGTCCTCGGCCGCCGCCAGCTGCCGCTGCATCTCGTCCAGCTGGGTGACGTACTGGTCACACCTGGGAGGCACGAGGGTGACGGGACGGGGAGTGGTCGCATGCACAAACACACACACACACAAAACCACATTAAAGCAGGGGGACAGAGAAGCGCTCACACACGACTTGTGTATACGTCAGGAACCGGAGCCGGACTAGAAGTTAAACCCAGCGAGGACCGTGTGAAAGAGAGAAGCAGAAGAGGGCTAGAAACCAGCGGGAAGAGGAAGAACCATCTCTAACGGAGTCAGGAAGGAGTTTAAAGAGAAATGGCATGAAGAGCATAGGATTCTTTCATACTGCTATTATTATGACCATTTCATCTTCCAGAATTTGAATGGCGTGCAAGGGTGTTTATTTATCATTTGGATGTCAAATAAATAATGCACAGATTTTTCATCCTTTTTGGCACATTGAACAGGGAAGTCAAACGACAAAGAACTAAGTGAGCAAGGGAAGTCAAATGTCATGGGGTCTTCTTTCCTCTGTCGACACACGCAGTTAGCCCGACTGCCCAGATGAGGGCACTGCAGTCAGTCTTGCTTGCTAAGAGAGGCTCACGTGGAACCCAGTAATCTTCGGTCCTCCTCCACGCAGAAAGTAGGCCCTTGACCTCACTCTGCGCTCCAATCCTTCTTAAAGATAATCAAAGGCCAGCTCATATCCGTCTGGAGAGACCGGGACCAGACAGCTTACCATGACTCTGTCTTCCCATTTCCCTAGTCCAGAGACACCTCACGCGCACGTGTGATTGGGACGGTAATGCAAAATCAATCAAACTAAATAGAAAACGATGCATTTTCTACAGGACAGCCTCATACCCAAGAAATAAAAGCAAAAGAGAAAAAAGGAGAAAAATACGAGAATGACCAGATTCTCTTCCACCACCTTTTCCACATGCACACCACACAGGAGGAACCCCGTTAGTCCTGCAAGCGACATGCCCTACTGCCCGGTGAGAGAGAGAAGCTGCCCTCAGGTTAGTGAAGAAAGGGTTGTGAACGATGTGCCCAGGCAGGCAACGCATGTGCACACACACGCACGCGCGCACGCACGCACACACGCACACAAACACGCACTTCTACCCTCTCCCACCTCGCTTACATTAACCATGTCCAGTCGTCAGGTGACAAAGCCTGACTGCAGCGTGTTTCCGTTTCCCTGCAAGCACAGGGCACAGCATGTGGGCCTTAAGCTCCAGGTGAGGCCCTGGGGAAGCTGTGCGCCCCGCGCCTCAGCACGACGTTAAGCCTATAAGAGGACACCGGCGGCAAAGGATGTGCCGTGACAACGGCCTCGATGCTACACAACGAGGACATGAGCTGAGAGTCAACAGAGTAGGAATTCGGCAGAGCAACAAATAAATAAAAAGTTCAGATTTTAATGTCACAGACAAAAATGATCACTAGGCTTTCCCCTTAAAGCTTCAATGTGATATTCGCGGTTAGTGTGACATCCGTTGTTAGGACAAAATCATTTCCTAGAAAGAATTTCCAACGAAAGCATTTCCTGGCCCCCGGCCCCCGCCCCACCTCCCTAAGGCATGCGCAGCGTCTTATGGGAGCACGTACGCCGCATTAGCCTCTGTGCAGAACAAAACAGGGGGGGGGGGGGGGGGGGGCTTACCGGCTAGCGAACATGACTCGCAGAGAGGAGAAAGTGGCGGCGTCCTCCTTCAGGGCCTTGAGCTCGTTCCTCAGCTTCACCATGGTCTCCGACACCATGCCCTTCTCCGTCTCATACTTGGTCTTCAGGTTGGACAGCGCCAACTCGGCCGTCTGAAACGGAGACACGAGCCAGGCACACGCACACATTCCGTTACAGACCCAGTCAACGGCCTGGCTTCCCTTACCCTCTTGTTTCTTTTTAAGTCAAACACAAACAGCGCGGAGGATTACGTAAATACAGCCACTAACAGATGGCTGCAGTTATTTCTGCCTATGCCTGGCCCATTCGGGGACCTTTGGTTTTCATAATAACTTACGGAATTGACTATTAGGGTAGATTTACTCAGGTTAGCCAACAGCTTTTGTTTTGGTAACAGCAAGACATGGCTGCCGGACGTTCTGCTGGACCTGGAGGGCTGGTCTGTGACTCGGCTCAGTCCAGGCAGATTAGTACGTGCGTGTCTGCGTGTGCGTGTGTGTGTGTGCGCCTTAAAAGGGAGAGTGATGTTGGTCGAGGGGGTTAGGAGCGGATCACGACAGAAGGTGGTGCGTCACAGTAAGGCAGGGAGGGGGGTGGGAGGACTGCTTCATCACACTAAGCCAAAGCCTCTGTTGTTGTTAGCATCCGAGCACGCTCTAAATGAATGATTATGTCATTGTTGACTTTTGCAAATAATGCAATCAATTGACCTACCCAGAACCTAACTCTATGAAAAGGTAGGCCGTGAGAAGGCGTGGCCTGTTGCTATAAACACTGAGCCCGGGTGTCTTGCTGTGGTCGCCTGTGACCGTCTTCATACCTGCTTGTTAGCCTTGAGCACGGTCCTCAGAGTGGCGATCTGCTCCCTCTTGGTGCTGAGCAGAGACTTCAGTTTGAGCACCTCCTCCATCAGGGTCTCTGCGTCGCGTTCGCACTCCCCGCTGTTGCCGAACGCCGAGCAGGGCAGGGCGCCGCGCTGGCGACACAGGTCCACCGCCACCTGGGGACAGGGGGGGTCACAGTGATTACGGAGCACCACTGTTGGGACTAAACCCTTCAATTCATTTATTTATTATCATTTTTGGGATCTATGACTAGCATCTGAAATTCCTTTTCAAAAAAGGGAAAGGATTGACCGACTGTTGCCATTTTGTTTAGTTTTTGACCATGTTTATTAGGGTGTGTAAATATGTAGAATGGCCGATCCTTACAGGATTACTCTTGGCTGGATGTTCTTTGCTCAAGAAATGTGAGCAAAATGTTGGCAAAGAAGCTTCAAGACCAAGGAAAATCTTTGCACCCAGTTAACTACCATGGTTTTGTCAGAGAGGGTTGGCCGAGCTACTGTGCCTGATGTACAGTTTTTCCTGGTTTCCTATTGTGGCAACTTAGCGTAGCCATATAATAAAAGCTTATTAATGTAAATACTATAACGTAGTAGCAACCGGCCACTCTACTGTATGTGTATAGAGCCTACATAGTCTGGATTGTTTATGAAGAGGGTGCGGTGGGTAACCTTTGAGTGTAGGCTACATGAGAGATGCTTACAGCCTACTTTTAGCTTCCTGTGTGGCACAAGCCTTTTATCCAGATATACAACCGCGTTGCTCACAGGCTATATCTTTACAGGCTGACGATCTCGTGTGCTATGATTTGAAAGGAGACATATTATGGTGTTTTCCCAACAAGTAAACATAGTAACCGGGCCATGGTTGAGAAGAATTGGGGGAAAGTAACTTTGGCCTTGACTCTCTGAAGTCCATGAACCCAACATGGAGGAGAAAGGGATTGTACTCCGGGAGCTGAACTTCTGCCGAAGCTCTCCGCCTGCTCCGGCGGGTGACCTCCGGGAGCTGAAAAGTCCGGCGGGGGTAGCTCGGCGGCAGTCCGGTAGCTCAGCTCGGGGAGCACAACCCCTTACTCCTCCATGTCCCCTCCTCCGGACTGCTCGGCGGCAGTCCGGAGGAGAAAGGGACTGTACTCCCGGAGGTGAGCTGCCGCCGAGTTCCCCTCGCCGGAGCTGCTCGTCCGCTGGTCCACAAAATCTTAGCTATGCTCTGATTGGAGGGGAGTGGGGAAGCGGGAGGTAATATTCAACTGTGCCCCCTTCCTACATAGGAGGGGGCGTCGAAATTGACTCGCTCGTTTGGTAACTGTAGGCGGGGTACTTTCAGAAATGCATATCTCAATCAAAAAATTATGTACAGACTTTTGTATGCGTGTGAGACCCAAAACAACACCCGAAATCCCAAGAAAAGTGTTATTTTCATAATATGTCCCTTTTAAGGAGTCAACCAAGGTGGTGATAGACTATTGGTAACATTTACTATTTATCAGGATTGATTTAGAGAGTTTTACACACGGGGAAACAAATTGGAAATGTATCATTGGGATGAATACATTTAGCCAGAACTACACAAAAATATCAAACAAAACAACATTAATGAGCAGTATGCAAAGGAAGCCGGTTCTGTATTTGCATAACCAACCGACTATTTCTGACGTTCCGTTATGAAAGGAGTGCCGTCTATGGCTTCACTCACGAGCCCAGACCAGGGGGCCAGCAACAGGATTAAGCATGTTAAAGCGGGTTGACATTACTTTCTCAGTAACTGAACCTAATGACGGCGCGTCTTCTACACTAAAGTTTTTGAGTCACGTGATCGGCCTAGCAACTTGAATTATGCAGATTCCTGCAGCCGATCACATGTTTAGGGCGTATATCGGCCGATAATGATTGGTGTCTGATCAATCTGTGTATTGCTTACCAATATTGCGACAAAGCATCGAAGAAATGGGTTCAACCAAATATGGCAAGGTTCCACCAAATGAAAAACCAGTAGAAAACGTCAGTCTTGAGCACTGCCGAGACGGCGTCCGTCTACACATCGTTCGTTTGTTTACACTGGGTACCGTAATAACGGCGGAAAACTGGTTTCCAACCAATGACTGTATTTGAAGTTTTTTTTTTTATACTTGCCTTTTGGCTAATGGCAAACCTCACAATACAGACATACATTCTTTACATGTACCGCTCCATCCCTAATCCGTACACATAGCGTGGTGTACCGGCCTGCACAGGAAGGTGGGTTGTGATCAGGGGCTAGAAACAGTCTTTAATGAGGATTAGAAGAGGGAGGCTTGTACCAGGGAGGAGGAGGACTTTCCCCAGGGCTCGAGCGGAGCTTGTAATCATTCAGAAAAAACACAGCGCTGGCAAGGGTTTACGTGGCTAAAGCTTTGTTATAAAAGATAAGAGGATGTTCTTGTTGGGTAAAAAGTGCTATTGTATCCAACAGTCTCTTAATGTCCATATCAAATGATCAAAAGACACAATAAAATAGACGATTAACTGCCAGTGATACTTAAGGGAATCATTTGGAAGATTTCCTGTAAATAATTGTCTTAATTCTCTGCTGTCAAATGAGGTTACAGAATGTTAATTAAGCTTATGGCCCAATGATGGAAGCCGTTGTAATTGAAGAATAATGAATGTTACCAACTGGGTATCCGTGGCAGCTTTCCCAGCGCACAGGTAGCGATTCGTTTTCCATCACCCAGCGTTGGTGGATTTGTCAGAGGGTTGGCCGAGCTACTGTGCCTGATGTACCGTTTTTCCAGTTTTTCCTACGCTAAGTAGCGTTGCAACTTAGCGTAGCCTATCAATGGCCGAACCATCAAAGAAAAAATCTATGTCTGTTTCCAATGAAACGCAATAGTAATCATGACGATGAATTCTGCAATCCGAAGCCACAGGAATAGAAGTCTTCCCCACCTAAATACTTTTGAGAATTTAGTATTTATCCCCTTTTCCCTTTAAGATGATAAGCAAAAAAAACAATGGTGGCCGTGGAACCGTGTGGTTAACGCCGTCTCTGAGAAGAGCCTCTTACCCGGAGGTGTTTGACCTGGCACCTGATGACCGCCATCAGGTTGCGGACGTTGGAGGGGTCCCTGAAGTCCAGTGAGGGTGTCCCAGGGCAGCTGGCCGGGTCCGCGCTGGACCCCGAGCAGTCCACCTCCCCCATGAACTGCAGGGCCGCGGCCTTGGAGCCGAAGAGGTCGCTGGAGCGCTGCTTCCTCTGCGCCTGCTGGGCCGGGGTGGGGTGGTGCACCCGCCGCCCGCTGCCCCCGCCGCCGTTGGCCCGGGCGCCGTCGCGGTAATAGTCCAGGGTGACCCGCTTGGGCGTCAGGTTGTTGCACACGCAGATGTGGTGGTAGAGGTTGGACAGCTCCTCGGAGAAGGCCAGCAGCTCCTCCTGCGCCACGCTCAGGTGGCCCTCCGAGTCGGTGGCCACCTTGCGCGTGGCGCCGATCTCCTTCTCCAGCTCGCTGATGCGCTCCTGGTCCTGCCGGCTCGACTTGATGCACTGCCGGATCTTGTCGGCCAGCTCCTGGGCCTCGGCCCGCCAGCGGTCCTTCTCCTGCCTGCAGCGCTGCTCCAGGCTGGTGTAGCGCGCCCCGGCCTGCGTCAGCTCCTCCCGCAGCAGCAGCAGCTCCTCCTGGGCGGCGCGCATGCGGGCCTCCAGCACCTCCGTGCTCTTGACGTCCAGCTCGTAGTCGTAGTCGCCGCCGTCCTCCGCCTCGTTGTCCCCGCCGCCGCCGGCTTTCTGTCCGCCCTGCTGGCCCCCATGGATGACCTCCAGCTGCTGGGTCAGCGAGCCCACCTTGTCCTCCTGCTGGCTGAACGCCTGCTTGGACATGACCAGCTGCATCTGGAGCTCCTCGATGGTGCTGACCAGCGTGGCCTTCTCTCGCTCCACCTGGGCCGCGCACAGACAGAACATTAGTTCATTTATTTATAGTATTGTTCATTTATTCATTCTTATTCATCATATTTATTGGATTGATACGGTTTCATATTGTCTGTACACAGGGCCTCATTGAAGATGAATCCTGGGACTCACCTCTCTGTTTAAATAAATGTTGATGTAAATGCGACTTTTAGTTCAATCGTCAAAGCCCAAAAAGCCCAATGATCATTTAAGCCTTCTAGTGACCATCGCCCATGGAGCAAAGTAACACACCCGACCCAAACATTTCACATGCGTCTGTCATGAATCATGGATGCACTATTTATAGATTGGTTTACTACCCCCATTCTGGGGCTCGGAACATCTGCTGGGCAGCAGCAGCTGAACCCAACCCCCTCCCCTGTGCTGCTGCAGAGTGCATCATGAATAATATACCTCCTTCACAAACTAGAGCAGGCACAATGGTCAACATCTTCATTTTCTTAAGTACCCTCAAGAAAACACACTAAAGAAAGCTGGCGCAGGGCGTAGTGAGTGGCCAAGCGGATCGGAGGTGCATTGTGGTTTTACGGGCCTTGAGGAGGTGGCAGCCTCATGTATTACAGGGAGGCAGAATGTACTGGTGACAGATTGAGGATGTGGTTGGAAACAGGAAGCAGCAGATACAATGTCAGGCAAAGTGGGGCAAACTGATCTGTCTGACACGCTCAAATCACTATACTATAGAATGGGTGAAGGGTTTCCTTACATTTAAGAATTATAATATAGATCTATCACTATGTGATAAAAGACTTAAAGGTCCCATGACATGAAAATCTCAATTTATGAGGTTTTCTAACATAAATATGAGTTCCCCTAGCCTGCCTATGGTCCCCCAGTGGCTAAAACTTGCGTTTGGTGTAAAACGAGCACTAGCTGTTCTGCTCGCCTTTGAAAAAACGGAGGCTCAAGCGCGCTGATTTGGAAATCTGTGCTCATGACGTCATGAGGAATCTCAGCTCCTCCCCTTACTCTGCCTGGCCCGCCCAGAGACGTTGGCCCGCCAATGAGACTCGACCGTGCGAGCGCCACATGTGTGTGTATGTGTGTGTGAATACACACACTGTAACGCAAGTGTTTCTTGTCGGTTCTTTGACGTGTCTTGTATTTCCACAACGAGACTGTCGTGGGGGTTATCTAAGCCATGGTTGAGAAGGAATTGGGGGAAAGGAACTTTGGTTTGACTCGCTGAAGTACATGAACTGCGACATGCCGCCGGTTGCCGCGAGGCACCATCGCCCGGCAGCGGGCAGCCGGCCGCAGGCAGCGCGCGGTTCAGTCGACTTCAGGTTGATGTGGAAGAACCAGAGACGTCGCAGAACCCGACAAAGTCGTTTGTGATTCATAATATCGTCTGGAGGCGCACACAATATGTTATATGATATAGATATCTATGTATCATATGATATTATTTAGATATAGAGCTCCAGGACTGTAACGCAAGTGTTGCACACTTCCTTGTTATTTGGATAACCGTTCTGCTGTTGGTGTGATGGCGCATAACACGTCTGGTATTTCTACAACGAGACTCGTATTGGGGGTTATCTCAGCCAAGGTTGAGAATGAATTGGGGGGAAGGAACTTTGGCTTTGACTCCCTCAAGAACATGAACCACGACATGGAGGAGAAAGGGATTGTTGTCGGCGAATGTCTCCCGCTTGAGCCCCGCTGAGGGACCACCGGCGGAGGTGCATAAGCGCTGCCCGGCAAAGATCCCTTTCTCCTCCTTGTCGTGGTTCATGTTCTTGAGGGAGTCAAAGCCAAAGTTCCTTCCCCCAATTCATTCTCAACCTTGGCTGAGATAACCCCCAATACGAGTCTCGTTGTAGAAATACCAGATACGAGAGTCCGACGTCACACCAACAGCAGAACGGTTATCCAAATAACAAGGAAGTGTACAACACTTGCGTTACAGTCCTGGAGCTCTATATCTAAATAATATCATATACATAGATATCTATATCATATAACATATTGTGTGCGCCTCCAGACGATATTATGAATCACAAACGACTTTGTCGGGTTCTGCGACGTCTCTGATTCTTCCACTTTCACATCAACCTGAAGTCGACTGAACCGCGCGCTGCCTGCTGCCGGCTGCCCGCTGCCGGGCGATGGTGCCTCGCGGCAACCGGCGGCATGTCGCAGTTCATGTACTTCAGCGAGTCAAATCAAAGTTCCTTTCCCCCAATTCCTTCTCAACCATGGCTCAGATAACCCCCACGACAGTCTCGTTGTGGAAATACAAGACACGTCAAAGAACCGACAAGAAACACTTGCGTTACAGTGTGTGTATTCACATTGATGTGGACGTTGAAGAACCAGGAACGTCGGAGAACCCAACGCGGTCGTTTGAGATTCATAATATCGGCTCACACAGCTTTTGGCCGTGATAATATATATTATATGATATAGATATCTGTGTAGGCTATATGATCATATTTAGATATAGAGCTCCAGGACTCCCGTGTGTTCTAGAATATTTACAGAACACGGCTAAAGGCTGTGTGCGGCTCGCCATTGCGATACATCCACTGTAAACAGAGCGCATGGTGGCTGCAAGCTGCTCAGGGCCACACCCCCACCCTCCTCCTTGACACGCCCACCGAAACAGCGCATTTGGGGGAAGCTCAATGTGCGACTGGCTCGGAGTGGCTGTAACTCTGCACCACGGCTGAATTTAGGGAACGTCTTTGAATACTGTGTTAGTTGCCCACTAATACCTATATTAAAGAATACATAAAATAGCATGTCATGGGACCTTTAAGGGTAAAGGGTTGTCAACCGTTTTAGAAAGCAGAATATATATATATATATCCATCTCTGTACCTTCTATCTATGTATTTGTTTAACTATGTAGATGTATATCTTTATCTATCTCTTTGTAAATATTCAGCGTTCTATATTATAATATATTCATCCAGCTGATACCTATTGTGAGTATGGTTATTGTCATGTGTTTTGTCTCTGAGGGAGAAACCTTCTGTATAAATTGCGTGTAGCTGAGGCTGTCCTGACGGGGAGGGACATTCATGACGTCACAGCGCTGAGCCACAGGTACGACAGTCCCCCAACGGACGACGGTGCCGCCGCGTCGACGCCCTGTACCTGTAGGAGCTGCTGCTTGAGCTTCTGGCTGTCCGAGAAGTGCAGCTCACTGAGCAGGTCGGACACCAGGCCGGACGTGGGCGCGCGGAGGAAGACGTCGCTGCTGCGCGGCGTGGAGTAGCGCTGGATGAGGCCGTTGGTCTTGGAGCCGCCCGAGTGAGGAGGGTCAGCAGAATCGGGGGCGGAGCCGGGGCCGTTGTTAAAGCCGCTGTCCTGGTCCTCTCCCTCGCCCCCCCGCCCCCCCGGGCCCTCCTCCTGGCTCTCGTCCAGCTGGTCGAGGTGGAGCTCCAGGTTGCCCACCGAGTCGAAGGGGTTGAGGGAGAGGGCCGAGAGCTCCCTCCTCAGGTTGTTCTTCTGCTCCCGCTCCTCCTTCAGGGCCTCCAGGGCCTCATCCAGCTGCCGCTCCGCGATCTCCTTGAGGCGCGCCGCCTCGTCCAGCTGCCCCCGCAGGTCCTCCTGCTCCTCGTCCTTCTGGGTCAGCTCCAGCTTCACCGCCTCAAACTCCACCTGCGGCGCCATGGCGACCAGGGCCCCCGGGACACAGAGCAGCCATGGGTTAAGGTCTTATGGTCTTTAAATAGGACAAAGAACCCGGTTAAGGAGCGCTCGCTTCAGACGCCGTAAGACACCGTGAGCACGCCGCTAAGTCAGGCCGAGTGTTCCCGAGAAAACAGACACAGTTAGAAGGGATTAAAACGTTGTGCTTTTGAACTCTAAAGCCAATCTATTGTTTGGTGCGTGACGGAGTCAAAGATTTTAACTCCGGCGGGAGTCCCCTCTGCAGGATGCGATGCAAGGCTCATAGCCCCTGCCCACCCCAGAAATCCCAGCTCCCTTTTCCGTATGGAAGAACAATGGAGTGGGTCACGCTCCTATGCTTCTCAAGTTTACACACTTTGAGAGTGATCTGTTTATCAGTTATCTGCAGCTACTCTCCATGGCAGATGATTGCCTCCTACCACCAGCGCACCACCTCCCAACCGGCGGCAGGTTTTAATTACAGCTAATAAGGACAGCTGGTGGACTCCCTTGTAGATTGCTATCGCTGGTTGAAGCCATGGTAATTAGTGCAATTAGCTGGTGCGGTGCCGTGTCATAAGCTGTGTTCGAAATCGTCCCCCGTCACGGATATAGTGCACTATATCGGATGCTCGCCATTTTGTAGTGGTGTTCGAATTCTCAGTGGTTAATTTCATGCACTATATAGTGCACTTAAAATTTGCGTGAACATACAATGTTCCCTTCATGTTACTCCCGTATACCATAATGCAAAGCAGACGTGTTTTTCCGGGGGAGAAGAAGAAGCTGAATAACCGCGAAAAACTAATACATTTAATGATGGAGTCTCCGGCTTTCGTTTAGAAATGTCAACAAATTATTTTGGATTTAACATAGAAAATGTAACATTCAAAATTAATTAAAAAAAACCTGGATCAAGGAAATGTAACATTCAACATCAATACAACCTCCAGCTTTCCTCGTGAGTGCCCGGTTTGTTTACATGATGTGGGCGCATCTGTCTGCGTCACACAAATACCCGGCGCATTTACTGACGCAAATGACGTTAAGAAATGTTCAGCCGGCGTAGTGTCCGAATTCTCGTTTGTTCGTTCCCTATATAGTGCACTATATCATAAACACTATATAGGGAATAGTGAGCGAGTGAATAGGGAACGATTTCGAACACAGCTATAGTGACAACATGCATACGCAAAATGTGTTGTAATGTGGTTAGATAGTCAAAATCGGAAACAAATGTATTCAAATAAGCGTGCCTCAAGGCCCTGGCCTACATTTCAACAGAAAGTGTTTTTGTCTTATTGCATGATGGAGAAAATACAATTGGTGTGGGGAGGAATATTTTTGAAAATGGAGTGGGAAATAATGTTTTCATATTTTGGTTGATAAGGTCTGAGAGAGTCGAGAGCCTCCAGTACAGCCTCCAGACAAGATTAGTTTGCAATCAGCGGTCCAAACCCTCAGAGACAAATCAATACCAGTTTCACACGCTCTCGCCCCGCCTTGGCATCTCACCCAGAACAATAGAGAGAAGTCTTAGGAATTATTTTGTACTTCCTTGATACAGTAGACAACATGTTTTGCGATGTACGATTATTTAATTGATAATTGATTGTTAATTGATAATTGATTAATTGATTGTATAAATCGTATTCAGGTTGTTTAACATGTCTTATGAAATTCAGCCATTTAGAGCACTATGCCATCTGCAAGATCTCATCGCCCCAATCTACAACATTAAAAACTATTTTGACAAGAGTGTAATGGATCTTTTCCTTAAACAGCTAATCATGAAAGCACATTTAAAGCAGGGTTAGGATGTGCACCAGGGGGTTCAGCCAGAATGTGTCCGTACTCACCTGGTTCTCCTTGAGCACCGACACTTGCTTCTGTAGAGAGATGTTCTCCTCCTCCAGCTCACAGTTGTCCTGCAGCTGCCTCAGCTCCCGCACCTTGTACTCCTTCATCTCGTCCCGCAGGTGGTCCTTCTCCGCCTCCAGACACTCAGACTCCTGGAGAACACAGTCCATGAGCAAGGCAGCAGAACACACAAACAATCGAAGAAAATGGATAGTTTGAGTGCATTGATTTTTTTATACATTTGACTAGTTTGTGGGAATATCTATGTCGAATATATTAAAATATAAGCCTCCAGTTAATTTTTATTTGACAGGGAATTAGTCCCAAAACCATGTTTGGTAAAGAGCATGTGGATATTTGTCAACATAAGATTTGGTGCAATGTATGATGATGTGATGTAATATGATGATGATGAGCAGCCAAACCTTCTTCAGATGTCCAGCGAGCCCCCCGATCCTATCGATTTCAGCATGGGCATTACCCAGAGCCAGACGGGCCTGCTTCAATTCCGCCTGGACCTCCTCCAAGCGGGTTGCCATGGCAGCCTCCTTAGTAGCCGTCTCCTGCATGAGATTCTCCTCCCGGCACTCTCCATCTGCAGCTGCGCGCTTCTGACTGCTGACAGAGTCTGCGAAGGCCTATACAGCGATGGGAACAACCAAAGGGAAATGTGAGGCCTTTAGATAAATCACATTCCAGTGTAAAAGAAACAAAGAATGTTGAACATCTCGCATTGTTATCCTATTTTATGATATTATGAATACTTTAACGCATTACAAGTCTTCATTTCAATTTGGTTATTGTTATAACAACAGGACCAAATTCAGCCATTCGTGTGGAGTACAATACCAGCCTTCAGTCTTTGTTTTCTACACCCATGAGAAACGCAGAGAATTCTTCCAAATTTGATTCGGTAGATTAAATTAGTCTGCTGCCAACAGCGAAGGTTTAGACTCAAGAGTCCTCCCCCACATCATTACAGATGGCATGGTGCACTCAAAACGCTGCATCCATCAGTGCACATCAACAACAGCAGAGGGAAGAGCTGCACTATATAAGGAGATGAGTAAAATTAACATGGGACTAAATGTGTTCCCCTGAGCATTAGGTCGCCAAGGCTTATACAACCGTGTTTCAATGTGCATTATGAAATGCGTGGAATATTTGCTTACCTGCCAAAATAAATGGGTGCACGTGTACGATGTGAATTATTAGAAAATCCTTCAACCCAATTCCCTTTAGCTTTACCGGACATTTGTTACGTAAGATGTTACATGGGCGGTGATCGCGATAAAATTCAACATGCAATTACACAGGATTTTAAGTCTTGGAATTTCAATCCAATCAGAACTGACCTGGAATGAATAGCTGCAACATTCTAAATTGAGATCAAATGATGGATGTTTTAGTCATCGTCACCACTAGTCTAATAATTCCTGCTTGGCTGGTACATTATTAGGCCTTTCTTTCACACATGCACTGTAAGACGGACATTCTCAGAATCCGCCCCTCCAGAGTTTATCAAGCCAGGCCCCTTGTGTAAAGTCCGGAGAACCGGAGAGTTCACAACGAGCGAGTGTTGATGGCGTTTCTATCAGGCGTCTGGCGCGAAACCGGCAGCACGGAGCTGCTTCGTACTATTCTCTTCTCGCCTAGGGATGGTGAAAATGTAAAATATTCTTGACTGACCACCGAGCCTCATTAACCGGTTAACCGATCAGATTAAAATGTGCTATTTGAAATAACAGCCATTTCGAGACTCTGCTTATCTCTCTCCCGTTCTGCCTCCGACTCACACACACACACACACTCTCGGAGTGAGAGGCAGTGGCTTTAACCGCGGCACGACCTGTGTTTGAATTGAAACACGAGGCATGCTTACTGCAAGTTGACCGTGTGTAGAGAGCGGGGCCAATCGGAAGAGGGCAGCGTTAGGAGCTCATTTGAAACATTGGCGCGCCCCATTTAAGAAAATGACAACTCCGAAGAGACGCCGCTTGTTTAGTTTGGAGGAGACGGAAAAATTGAGTGTAAGGGATACTTTTATTAACTTCACACATAGAAATCTTGGAATGAGATGGCTAACTGTAGGCTTATAGCGTTTAGTCTACTGTCCATAATAATTTAGAGATCATATTCTCCGCCGCTCGCATGCGGGAATAATGAAGACTTGAGGAGATATTAAAAAGTGGGCTAGAGACGCGGTGTCCGTCCAACTTCCAATAAGTCACCTTATCTGATCATCTTTTTGTGTGAAGTGAAACCAACACACACTCCGCAGTCCACACTGACCCCAAATTTATTTTTAACCGACAAGCGACAAGATTGATCGGTTAACGTTGATACGGTCAACCATCAGTCAAACGGTCATCGGTTACCATCCCTATTCTCGCCTGTATTTTGTGTTCCTGTTTCTGCTTTCCACTCTTCTGTTGACATTGTGGATATATCTATATGAGTGCAGTATTGATGTCACCGCAAGAGTCAGAATTATGGAGTTGGTAGCCTCACCCGTGAACTTTGATGTGTTGGAAACAAAACACTGCGACTTCTGCTGTATACTTTTTGCGTCACGCCCTATACGCTCTACTCAGGCGCCCCCCCTCGCCCAAACTATACAGAGTATCTCCAGTATGTGTAAACACGTCTGATACTGCTTATCTGCGGTTGTGTGTTGCATGTTTTCATGTGTGAAATACCTTTATATTTCAAGGATTGAACCATAGTCACAGAGTAAGGAGAAAAACAATTCAATGGAATATCCCTACTCGGATACAACTCTTGGTCGTCACATCATCTATGCATGTGATTGTTTTGATTACATTTTTCCATTACAATACCTTAAAAAGAAGAGCATTCTTCTGTTTTGACAAACATGCAAGCCCATCTCCAGTGACTAAATATCACATGCTATTGTCGGGATGTTGACCTCATGAGCACTGAAAACAACCGAACAACTAAACCTTACTATGAATCCGGCGTGTGTCCTGCACTGACTTGTGCTTGTTTTATAAAACAAAGATCATGTTTCATTTTTTATACGTTTTGATTATTCTCAACTTCAATTGCAAGTCCCTTGTGTGTCTCCAAATGGAATACATGATTTGAAGAGTCATGAAGAACAGGAGATTGATATTAAACTTGATATTAAACTTGTCGCAGCATTATGGTCCTTAGTATTACTTATTTCATAGAAGTATTTGTAACTTATAATAAGCGGGTAATAGGCAGATATAATCAAGGAATTTAATGATAATGTAAGCTATGCAATTGTGAAAAAATACAGTTTAGTACAGTATCTATTTAGTAAATAAGTAAATCCTAAAAGGCAAACCACCAGTATAAATTCCAAAGATTCTCAATTCAAAATAACACATATTGATTACGGAATGCTGAAACATGAGTTCTCTCCGAAGCCATTTGAGTCTTTAATAAATAATTAAGTACATTACAACAAACTTATTAAATATAATATATGGGGTGTAATGGCCGAGTCTGACTCATCCTACCTCTTTGAGCTGCTGTAGCTCCTGTCTGAGTGCCTCATGCTCTTCCTCCAGCTGCCTGTGCTTGGTCTTTAGGGCAGAGCTTTCCTCCAGCACCACCAGGCCATAGCGGGCCGCCTGCAGCTTCTGATCTGTGGCCTCCTGGAGCTCCAGGGAGAGCCGCAGCACCTCCGCATTCAGATCCCCGCTCCCCATCTCCATTTCAGCCTGCAGCTCTAGAGCCAACTCTGTACCCGAGGACTCCACGTCAGCCTCCAGCATCTCTCTCTTCTGGCCAGCCTCTGGTCGATCCAAGGTTGTATTGATCTCTTCAATTCGTAGCTTTCATCACGACACGCTGGGGGTGTCAGAGAAGAAAGAGAGGACTTTAGGTGAACTGCAGTATACACATTCTCACCCTGATAGCTAGTCCAGGATCGCAGCAGAGCACCATTATCCGCAGCAGGACTGCACATGTCCCCAGAAGCTGCAAGATCAAATGGTTCGCTCTCAAGGCCACGGCGTTAAATAAAATATACTCATTGAATAAATCAACCGTTGCAAAGAAGCACGTCACTTGTCGATGCATGTCCTAATCTGAAATAAAATAAATTGCCAGCGTACGTATAAAAGAGAATGCGGATACTTAGCTAGCACTGAATGATGTGTTAATGTGCAGGTGCCTCGCAGACAGCGGTTTGAGCACTAGTAATAAATAGTTAACCTTTTTTTTTTTTATCAAAGCGCAAAAAAACAGTTTGACACGCACGACTACACTGACTGGGGTGGGGTCGTAGTCCCGTTGTCTGATCGCCCATTGACCGACGATGGACACACACCGGACTGTCCGAACCAGCACCACAACGGCGCTATTAAAACACCATCTGGGTGCTAGCATGAACATCTCTGGCCTCCAGTAAAGTATACACCGAAGCCATTTTAGCAACACACTCTAGGTCTGCTCTGTCCAATGGATGGCTAACATCTCCGTTGTCCAGATCAACATAACACACAACAATGATTCGCTGACGAGATGGTTTATTCACGCGTTAGCTCGCCTGGAAACACCGGATCCAGTTAAGCAAGCTAATCCCGACGGTCACAATTAGCCCCATTGGCTACTCACCAGTAGATCGTGTTCCGGGGAGCTACCGTATCCACTCGCACAGAAATATGCCGCGAGTTGTGTTTGTTAAACGAAATGTCAATCCGTTACGACCCCCGAGCATCGGCGCCTAAACCACGCCAGTCCAGAACAAGGCGTCTCTCGTTCTCACCCGGTTCTCCGTTCCCCGGTGGGCTCGAGCGTCAAAGCGCGCGGAAACCGATCTACTGCTCCCTCTAGCAACGGCACCGGGACACTTCATGGGAATCTCTTTGAATTTTTCCGGGTTTTCACCAACGCGATTTATAGGAATTTAAACATTCTAAACCTGTGATTTGAATATTTTTGTTTTCGTATAAATATGATATTTAGGTATGTATAATACTTTTTAATATCGTTCACGTATTGGATTTCCGCTCGTCCTTGTCAGGACTTCCGGTTTACTTCCGTGTACTGTTTGCACCTGGACGGAGTTGAGCGTTGGTGTATTATAAAGAACTTAACGGTAACATGTAAACGTTATTACTGTACTTGATGCACAATGAAGATCGTCACTTGGAATATCAATGGGATACGAGCTTACAAAGGCGGGATCAAGAAAGCCCTCCAATCATTGGACGCAGATATAATCTGTCTGCAAGAAACTAAAGTGACAAGTAAGTTGAAGATGGAAGGCCAAAAACGTGACAGTAGTCCATGCCAAAATAAATACCGTCTGCCTCTTACTGTCTCTTAAAATAACTCTGCACAGGAGACCTGCTTGATGAAAGAACCGCTGTTGTTGAGGGCTACAACTCTTATTTCAGCTTCAGTCGTGGGCGCAGTGGCTATTCAGGTTAATAACATTTAAACACATTTACCACAAATGACCACCATCCAGCTGCATGTAACTGGTAGTAAAAAATAATAATCGTGAATTATACCATCATGTGTACAGGGGTTGCTACTTACTGCAAAGACTCTGTTGCTCCGTTTGCTGCTGAGGAAGGTCTCACTGGTTTGCTGACTAACCATGAAGGGGCCGTTGGATGTTACGGGGACCCTATGGAGTTCTGTGATGACGAGTTGCAACTTCTGGATAATGAAGGACGAGCTGTTATTACACAGCATCAATACATGTGAGATATGCCGATGTGCTCTTGGAGGGTTGCCTCAGCACATTTGTGGTGAAAGCTAAAAAGAAAAGGAATCTTTGATTGCATTTCTCTCTATCTCTATTATATTCTCTATCTTCTTTTCCCAGGTGCAAAAACCAGATACAGAAGGTTACTGTAGTGAATGTTTACTGCCCACGTGCTGATCCTGAGAAGCCGGAACGTAAACAGTTCAAATTGCAGTTCTACAAGTTGCTTCAGAGTCGGGCTGAAGCCATATTGAAGGCTGGAAGGTGACATTCTAGGCTTGTCATTAGTATCTGTGTTTTCACTTGTGAAGCTCAAACTAAAGGTCATCTTTTCTTTCTTTACCTTACCTGCAGCAATGTCATCATCTTAGGAGACGTGAACACATCTCACAGAACCATTGACCACTGTGACCCCAGTGACCTTGTAAGTGAAGAACTAGAATTGTGGACGATTGTTACCTCGAAGATTTCCCGAAGCTCGCATTGATGTGTAAGAAATAAAACTGCCCAATTCCTATTGATTTGACCCAGTTTTTTTGTCATCCAGGATAACTTTGATGAGCACCCTGGAAGAAAATGGCTGAACGTTTTTTTAAGGGCTGAAAGTAAAAGCGAGTCGGGGAGAGAGAACGAGGGATCGTCCACAGATGACGTCCTCAACAACGGCGGGAAATTCATCGATACCTTCCGTTATTTCCATCCGGAGCGCACACATGCCTTCACCTGTTGGAACACGCTCACCGGGGCCCGGCAGACCAATTACGGCACTCGCATTGACTATATATTCGCCGACGTCCAGCTGGCCAAAGAGCAGTTTACAGCAGCGGACATCCTGCCAGAGGTGGAAGGCTCAGACCACTGCCCCGTGTGGGCGAAACTCTGCTGCACACTTTTGGCCAGCCCCAAACTTCCTGCTCTCTGCACCCGCTACCTGCCAGAGTTTGCAGGCAAGCAGCAGAAACTCTCTCACTTTCTGGTGAAGGTGGACCCGAAGTCCATGAGAACTGAGTCCAGGGACTCGCTACCCAGTTCTCAGGAGGCCGGGGAGAAGCGGGAGAACTTAAAGCCGCTAGGAGCAGCGGAGAGCAGTTTGGGAAAGAAAAGGCCTTTGGCACCGGGGTCTGGGACCCCGAAAGGGAAGAAGAGCAACGTGACCAAGACCTCAGCCAAGCTGCCACCTCCACAGGGCAGCCTGCTCGCCTTCTTCAAACCCAAGGCTTCGAGTGGAGCTCCGATTCTGAAGGCATCAGAAGCATCCAGCGCGGCTGACCCAAACCCACTTCCCCGGTCACAAAAATCACAAATGGTCCAACTCAACCACACCAAAGTGGTCAACGGTGTCTGTGACTCCTCCACGATGCACACCTCCAGCCGCCCTCTAGAGGAGAGTACCGGGGAGACGCCGAGAGAAACCAAGGCCGAACAGCGGATCGCAGAATCCACAGTGGCTCCTAAAGGGCCAAAGGGAGCTTCGCTGGGGTTCTGGAAGTCCGTTCTTCATGGGCCTCCGCCAGCCCCCCCGTGCAAGGTCCACAGAGAGACTAGTGTACTGCGCACCGTCAAGAAGGAAGGACCTAATTTGGGCAGACAGTTTTTCGTTTGTGCCCGACCACAGGGACATGCCTCCAATCCCGAAGCTCGATGTAACTTCTTTGCGTGGGTTGACATGGGGAAGTAGTGTGTCTTCTTTAATGAACAGAGGAACATAAGGACCAGTAGAACAAAGAAGTGTGTATGGAATTAAGCCTTTTTATATTGTTGTGTTTTTGAATAAAGACAAAAAAAAACTAGAAAATAAAGACATTTATAACGTTTTTTTCTTAGACTTTTGTCCTTATTATTGCATTGGAACATGAGAGTGGCCATACATTTGAGGAAGCACTCATAATAATTAATTCCTCAGTTGGTTACGTAAATACTATAAACTAAATACCAAATGCCAAATACAGCAAGAATACAGTAACTGCAGTTACGCTACTTTTGACATACAATTTAATTGACATTAATAGCTGTAATGAGCAGTTGTGCCCATTGGGTGGTGCTGTTAACGTAGGCATTGCTTTTACGGCTTAAATCATGATGGTATGTCGCAATTATTGGAGATACGCCTTTAAAAAATTAGAGCATAATAGCTGTTATTGGTATACTTTCAGGCCCATATAAGCTCTGTCTACTTCCATTCATGATGTTGCTGTATGCTTGTCTGTTACTAGGTGTAATTGGCCCATCAGACATAAACAGGGACATCCTCTGAACCACTAGTACACAGATGTTGTTGAAAAGAATGCAAATTGGATCAATCTTCCTTAACCTATATTTCAAGTACATTTATCACAGCATAAACTAGAATTAATGGTGACACAGACGTAGCGAAGCAGTTACAGAAATGTCGCAGGTAGGGTTATTGGTTTTTGGTGTAGAATATGTAAAAAGTACAGTGCTGTGGGATTGAACAAACAAGGTTTAAATATAAATTAAAATGTAGGCATAAAAAAGCCCTCGCACGAAAATGATTATTTCCTTCACCTCACAAAGGAGACTTTTAGAACAAGAAAAATAAAACATATTTTACTTAATAATGAACTGTTTGATTGACACTGGAGTGTAAGGTTCAGGCCAATCTAAAATAAAATATTTCCAAATAACCTACACCAACAAAAACCCTTCAGTGCTACTTCCAGTGTTTTAGGGGGTTTGATAGCCTATTCCTTGTAGGCTCCACAGATCCGGCTTAGCCCGGATAAATTGCCTCTGTGCCTTGATATTTAACAAAGACCGATGGATTCCTTCAGCGGCAGTGTTCCACGCGTGGCTGCCAGTGCTCTGACTCAACAGGAACAGGGAGGGGCTACAGCCATGGTGATATGACAGGATGCAAAAACCAGCCTGAATTTTGTAACTGCCATCTGGAATAAATGCGTTCTTTAACCGTGTCTACGTGTGTGTGTGTGTGTGTGTGTGTGTGTGTGTGTGTGTGTGTGTGTGTGTGTGTGTGTGTGTGTGTGTGTGTGTGTGTGTGTGTGTGTGTGCGCGTGTGTGTGTGTGTGTGTGTAAAATACACTGAAGAGACCACTGCATTGAAGGCTTAACGATATTCTGGGTCATTAATTATGTCACCACGTAGGTTACATAAGGCTGCACAAACTTTCAGGATCTTATCAAATTTAGGGGCCAGATTAATCGGGACTGTTTGAGAAATAATTCTATAGTTTTTTTGTCTACGTATGACACGTTCAACGTGGACACATACGTTTGCGATGCGTCCTGTGGTGAACGCTGGCAGGGTGAGCTTCATGATCCTTTCATACAGGAGGTCTTGGATGACAAACCCCCTGTCTGCCATAACTTCTCACCTGGGCGCAGGCAATCCAGAAAACCTGAATCTGATGTTATGAATTTATCACTGCATCTTCCTCCGTATGCGGGCGAAATGAACACGATGAGCCCACATGATGCAACTGCCGCCAAGTATTTGATGGTGTTCTGGCCGTAATAGTGACTGCATGACTCGCCCCTTGAGTCTAGGTTGTGTGGCTTCTGAAGGGGGGTCTCGGAGCAGTCAATGATGCATGTCACTTTGGGGTAATGTTCCTGAAAGCATTGGGGCATCGTTGCCTGAATTGTCTCCCTGGGCAGCCATGGTACATAACATCGCATGTTTTCTTCCATGAAGTCAAACCAACAGGAGGTGACTTTACTGACAATAGATTGTGATGTGCCAAACCTTTCCGCTAGGTCACCCTGGAGTCAATTAAGCCGGAGCTTCATCACACGTCATCAACAGCTGATCTCTGGGGGATAGCTGTGAGGAGTTAACATATTCCTTTGTCAGGTTTTCAGCTAATGTATTAAAAGCTTCTAAGTTCAATCCTGTATATAGCAGGCAGAGGTGGTCATTTCTGAGCAACTGAAGATTCACCTCAGATGAAGCACAATGTGTTGCCTGATCATTTTGTAGGGGCGGGTGAAGTGCTAGAGGGCCCGCATAGCTGTGGTCTGACAGACTTGGATCACCCCACTGTGTCGATGCATCCAAGGTACCTGAAGGACTGGGTGTTACAAGCAGACCATTTATGTCTTCTATTGCATCGCTGGTTGATGTTCCTGTGAAGAAGAAAAAATTGTGAGTTTCACGATTTTCACATTTGAAAATAATAGCTGGGCTACCTAATGTTGGTGTGGCAGACACCGTATTACTGTGCTCAAACAAGAAAATATGCAGTAGGCCTAGTATAAAATGAAATACAATGATAGTTCTTACCTGACGCTCTGACAAGCAAGCGGGCACTGATTGAAGGTCAGAATTATATGAGCTCCGGATGGATTGGCCAGATACTACACGCCATCGCAGATCAGCTCATCAGGTTAAAATGTGTTGTGAGGTTTTCACAGGCAGTGAACTCGTACCATAATATGTCAGCAACCATACAGAGAGAAGATGGCAAAATTCTTGAATGTGTGTGTGACTGCGTGGCCGGCCGAGGGAAGTGTTGTAGCCATACAGCAGGACTACTGTACAAAATTAAAGATGCAACAGCAAGAGGGTTCACAGGCCTGGCCTGCACAGACACAGCATGTGCCTGGAACCGGTCTACGTAACGGTCTATGTAGTGCCAGAGACTGCAATCCATAAGGCCGTATACATGGGCAGTCAACGTGCAGCAAAGGTTTGTGAATTTCACAAGCGGCGTTAAGCGAAGCCTGTATTTTCACACTGTTGTTAAAACAGCCGACCACACAACATGTTCTTCCCGGCATAATTGAACAGCTTATCTACTAAAAAAAACTAAAGAAAAAGGAGAACATTTCGCATCAGCAACAACCGCCTACGCTCCTTCCTTAGCAAAACACGGCAGGTCACGTGATTCCAGCAACTCAGCAATTTCGGCGCTGCTTACTTCCTGTTTCGCCGGATTAGTGTATACAGCTAGTTTAGTAATGGATGAGAGGGCGGTGTAGGTTGTAACCATAGGTTGTAAGTTACGCATGTTTTGAAAGTGTTACAACCATCCCCTTACATACAAAGTCAATATTTTTTAGTGATTTTAATAATTCTACAGAATGCCTAGAACATGGGTGAGGAAAACTGATTGTGGAGTGGATGGCCAGATACTGAAAAGAGTAGCAGAGGAAGTTAATAATGGAACATCTGTCAGGGAAGTGGCAAAAAAGCATGGTATCTGCCATGTTACGCTTAATAAATATTGGAAGAAGTTTAAACTTCTTAAAGATCAGGGATCCCGGGACCTTCCTCGAGTAGTATACTTCAGTCCAAACCAAGTCTTCAGCAGAGAGCAGGAGGATCTATTGGCAGAGTAAATTGGCCAGGCTGCCGATATATACTTTAGGGTAACTCCATGCGAGGTAAGCATGATAGCTGAGAAGAGTGTAGAATAGGCAATTTTTCAATGTTTGTGAATGATAAATATATTACATAAAAGCAGTTAAAAGTTAAATAAATACCAACATATGAATTAAGACAATCAACAGAAATGTGTGTCCTAACTCAGACTACCTGTTATGCTTTTGCCTAGGTCAGAAAGTTAGCATATCAGCTAGCCTTGAGTTTGGAAATGAATCATCCTGAAACCTGGGACGATAAGGACAATAAAGATTATTCTATTCTATTCTATTCTAGTATTCTGGTGTCCACAGGCAACAAACCTTTCAAGGGCCACCTCCTTCAACAAGACAAATGTCGAGCTCTTCTTCAGTCGCCTGGGGGTGGCAATAGAAAAGAGCCGCTTCGATGGTTCAGACATTTGGAACATGGACGAGACAGGCGGCACAACTGTGCAGGCACTATCCCGAGAGGTAGCACGCCGGGGGGGCAGGCAGGTTGGAGCCATGACGTCGGGTGAGAGAGGCACGTTAGTATCAGTCACATACGTGCCCATAAGCTCCAGCCACTTGATCGCAGTGTCTTTGGTACATTTAAGAAAATGGTGAATGCAGCCCGTGATGACTGGATGCGGATGGATCCAGGCGAACCAATGACAGTTTACAACATTCCAGGGATCGTGAGGAGCGCCGGCCCTACCCACGGCCGCTACGCAAAGAAACATTCAGGCAGGCTTCCAGTGCACAGGCATATGGCCTTACCATCCGAACATCTTTCAGGACTGTGACTTTGCGCTTTCCCAGGTCACAGATCGTCCTGAGCCAGCTGAGGCTCCCCTGCCGCCAGGCTCCTCACCTGCTCACCTGCCGCCAGGCTCTGCTCCTCCTCCAGAGATGCCGAGCTCTGGGTCCATCTTAGGACCTTTCAGTCAAACAATAATTCGGCCATTTCCGAAAGCAGGCCCAAGAAAAGAAACAGACAAGGGTAGGCGGAAGAGCTACTCCGAAATCTTGACTGATACACCAGTTAAGCTGGCATTGGAAGAGGAGGACCGGCGAAAAGGAAAAAACATCAAAAATAAACTCTTTGGGGGTGAAAGAGGAAAGGAGAGGAAGGTCAACAAAACTGCATAGAAAATGGTGAAAGCTCAGAACTCCTTGTCAGAGGAGGAAGAAGATTTTTGTGTGTTCTGCATGGAAACCTTTCGAAATTCCAAATCCAAAGAGGTGTGGGTAAAGTGTGTCCTATGCAGCTATTGGGCCCACCAGGTCTGCCCAATTTTATTTGTCACCATTGTGATTCAGATTAAGGATTTATTTAATTTGTTGTTACCAGAGAACATGTTGCCCTGTTCTAAAAAAAAAAAATAAGTTCAGTTTCAGTATTTTGTTTGGTGAATCTATTTTCAAACCCTGTTTAAATACGGCATATCAAATGGAGTAACATTGTTTTTTTGCATTTTGTCTACCTTTTACATCCTACCCCAGTAGGTGTTACAACCTACCCTGGCAGTGGGGTAGGTTGTAACAAAGGTATACATTGTATTTGTCATAATCTCACAAATAAATGTAAATGTAATTAGTTTCTTTCCACCTCTGGCCTATACTTACTTATTCAACTGTCCCAATAGTGTAAAGACAGAATTATAAAATGGACGATTAACACACACAAAAAAGGAGATCCCGAAAATAGATATATAGGCATACAAAAATAACTATTCTATACAGTTTAGTGTTCATTGCAATGTGCACTTAGGCCTATTGGCTTTCTGGGTCGTTACTTTTACGCATGCTCAATGTCAACAGCTTTACCCAGATTCAGATGCGTGCCACCTTAAAAAAACAATTATCTCCTAAGCGTATTAACATCACAGGGACTTAAGGATTTAAACTGTCAATAGTATCCGCCCATACTGTAACAAAACCTAAAATACTCCCCGCTAAGCTCCACCTTTTTACCAGGCGTGTTTTTGTTTGGTAATCGCTACTATGTTCTACTTTTACGCTATAGTTTTTGAGCGTGTGAAATTGCCTACTCCATCCCAATAGACCCCCATCCGCCCCCCTATCGACAGGTATCTGAGGACACAGTATGGGGGCAGCTGTACAAAGGGTTAACAGTAGGGGTGTGACCCTTTCCCGCTCTCATCCCTCGTTGTGAGCTGAACTCTCTTCCTTAAGAGACTTCACAGAGAGCGACAGCCAGGGGATAACCTTACGAGCAGTCTGGCTGACAAGTAGCCGAATTAGAGAGACTTGAACCTATCTTTCCCTAAGGGATCTTATTATCAACATGAAACCAATTTTGATTTAATAAGGAAAAACACCCTCGTCTCTGTCTACCGCGGTAAGCGAATGTGTGAGTTGTAGTGCGTCTGCTATTTGTAGGTGTTAAATGAAAAGCCGACTGTCAATACGGAGTGGTTCTTGCATCATGTGCCATGTGCTTCACATTCGGAGATATCGCTTGTTTCTAATGGGAATAATTGGTCAAGATATACAGTAATAGCGAGGGTTTTTAGGGATTTTTACATTATTTTAAAGATTTGTTTAATAATATAAGGATATTTAACTTTTTTTTTCTTCAGGCCTGAAATACCATCGCCTTTATGGATAATATTGAAACATTCTTGTCCCCACGATTACTCAATAGCAAAGTATGTCATGAATTCAATATTTCAAAAATTATAACCTTTTTTTAACCACTATGTTCTTCTACAATTTCTAAATTATACAAAAATCTATTCGATCTATTCTAAATCGTTAATACACACTGTTTTTTGTTAAAATATTAAAAGCTATGTAGTCCAACATGATATCTACAGAATCGTTGACAGTTGAGACGGTCTTTCTGGTTCTATATCCTGGCTGTGGGCCATGGGAATTTCGGTTGCTAAAGAAAGTTACTCTGACCAACTTGACCCAAGGCCATGATGCAGTAGACCAGCCAAACCAGTGTTTAGACTAATTGATACCCTTTACCACAGAGGCCTATTGTTTTTATATCTCTGGGCCAGCACACAGAGAGACCAGCCACAGACACATTGTAACAAAATCAGTTCAGGACAGTTCAGGGAAGGGCGTAGGAAAATATGAAATTCCAGTTTCATGTGAATGGAGCAGACACAGACAAGTGTACAGTTTTGTCCTGGGGGTCAGACATGAAAGCTTGAGGGCAGCCTGACAAAGAGGAGTGGCTTGTCTCGGGACCAAGAGGTAGCAGAGGGCAGAAGTACACACTCTTCACGAGTTTCTCCATGCCATGCTTTGTCTTGATTCACTGGAGATCAACAATTCCTATACAAACATTTGGTATTTCCTGCCACAACAGTCCCCAATGTAGATTAAAATTCAACTATTGTGATTGTAATATATATTTTGGACCCCTGATGAATATCTAGAGTCTATCTAAAATCTTTGTTGTATCAATATAGAGTGTTATCTGGTTCTG
Organism: Gadus macrocephalus; assembly: GCF_031168955.1. Classification (NCBI taxonomy): domain Eukaryota; kingdom Metazoa; phylum Chordata; class Actinopteri; order Gadiformes; family Gadidae; genus Gadus; species Gadus macrocephalus. The sequence continues at coordinate 10,225,900 of NC_082382.1, read as the reverse complement.
TTGGTTGTGTTTAGAATATGGCCTGATGAAGTCTGAAAGGAAATTTGTCCAAGCACGGCTTTATCACGCTATGTGGACGGTGCAAGAAAGTTTCCATGCTTCAACGATATTTACTTAATGTTTTACGGTCTGTGTGTCAGTAGTTCCTTGCAGTCAGCATGTGGTGAAGCCTAGATCCTATTAGTTTATGAGACGCTAGCATTATTCTAAGTACATAAAGAGACCCCAGCACGTATCTAAAGGGACAACAGTTAGTTTGCTGAGTATGAGTGGAAGGAATGCAGCCCTATTGAGGACCAAGTTCATCGTCATGTTTCATGTTCTTTCTCCCCATCCAAGGTTGTGACATCCAAGACCCGTAACCATAGTGATCGGATAACCAGGAAGCAGCATGGAGCTTCAGAAGATGAATGGACACGAGTAAGGTTCCCTTATTACATGTATTTATTAATTCACTATATAAGATAAAAACGCTCAAAGGGAGGAAGCATCATCTAGCCAACGACAAACCGAAACTGATGCGATCTGTTCTTTTTAAACATTATTGGTCACTACCTCACAAACACCCTCTTGTGGCACACTTGAGTCCCAATCTGATACTACGCATTCGTACATCATTCCTCATTTGTGCCCCATTGTGTCCTTGTTACCTTTGTCTCCTTCCTCTTTATTATGAAAGTGGTTTTGGTATTACAATTTGTGATTATTGTTATTAGTGTTATTATTATGAATATTATAACAATTATTATGAGTAGTAATATTAGCAGTAAGAGGAGCAGTAACAGTTACAGGACCAGTACCAGGAGAAGTAGCAGGAGCAGTAGCAGTAACAGGAGCAGCAACAGGAGAAGAAGCAGGAGTAGTAGCAGGAGCAGTAACAATAACTGGAGCAGTAACAGGAGCAGGAGCAGTTACAGGAGCAGGAGCAGTAACAGGAGCAGTTACAGGAGCAGTAACAGGAGCAGTAACAGGAGCAGTTATAGGAGCAGTAACAGTAACAGGAGCAGGAGCAGTAGCAGGAGCAGTAACAGTAGCAGGAGCAGTTACAGGAGCAGTTACAGGAGCAGTAACAGGAGCAGGAGCTGTAACCGGAGCTGGTTGTTTGCTTGCATTGTTGCCTCCACCATCGGTGGAGGCAACAATGCAAGCAAACAACCATATGAATGTGTGTATGAATGGGTGAATGTGAGGCACTAATTTTAAAGCATTATTATTCATTTTTCGATGCATTATTTATTTTGTTATTATACAGATTTGATGGCCTGGAGTCAGTGGCTGAACATGATGAGTTTTTGCCTAAGAAAGATGGTCTCCCTAAAAAAGAAAACAGATTCACAGACGTAAGTACCAACGCACTGCGGCACACAGCAACAACAAACAACAAACCAAATAAGCCATCCATTAACAATGTAATAATATAATATCAAAATACCATGCCAAATACCAAAGTATATCAGTCAACCCATGTAGCACATGTAGCTGTAGCACAGTGTTCAACAAAATATGTCCAAATATGTTGTATGTGTAATTATGTGCTAATATCGTGTGCTCTGATGTCTTTCTTGTACAGTTTGAAGGGAAGACCTCCTTTGGAATGTCCATCTTCAACCTCAGCAATGCCATCATGGGCAGCGGGATCCTGGGACTGGCTTTTGCCATGTCCAACACTGGAATCGTTCTTTTTATGTAAGTCACTGGCCAAAGACAACATCCTTCGTTTGGCTGGTACATTCTCAAGACATGTGTGTTTGGGTTGTATGCATGTATGTATGTGTGTGTGGGGGTTTTATGAATGTATGTTTGTGTGTTTGTGTGTGTGTGTGTGTGTGTGTGTGTGTGAATGTGTTTGGGTTGTATGAATGTATGTTTGTGTGTTTGTGTGTGTGTGTGTGTGTGTGTGTGTGTGTGTGTGTGTGTGTATGTGTGTGTGTGTGTGTGTGTGTGTGTGTGTGTGTGTGTGTGTGTGTGTGTGTGTGTGTGTGTGTGTGTGTGTGGGCGTGTACGCATACGCAGGACAGGATGTGTTGTATCTATCTTGTATAATTGGGTGTTAGTAGTACAGACTGATCTGTCAGAGTGTGTGTATGACAGCTCATACACACACCATACACACACGCTGGTTGGCTAAATCAGATTTGAGCGGTTAAATATAGCATGATCAGACTACTGGCCCGGTGGCCTGGATCAGCACTTTGTATTGTAGTTGGGGGAGGGGGACAAACGTCATTGTCTAATCTCCATCTGTGTGGCAGCGGAGAGCATCTTCACCACTTGAAGTGAGAGAAAAGTGATTAACTTATGTCATGAATGAACCACGGCTGGGTGTCCCCTTATTGGACAATAACATACTTTGGAGTGGGGATGCAACCCCTAAGCAACGCCAAAGTACGTTATACAATAACATTGTACAATATTCCCCAATGATAGACACCCTGCAATGATTTCATCTGTATCGTTATTATCGACTTATATCAGCTGAAATGTAAACCTTCCTCCCTGGGGATTTAAGAATATTGTCGAGGTGCGTCAACAGTTTTTGTGAATGGTAGATTTGTAGAGCTGTAGAGCTTTAAACCTTCATCTGGAAAGGTTTAAAGGCAGAGGTCTCCCGTTATTGATAAATATTGCACACCCGTGGAATGTCGTTGACCAATCAGAATCGAGTATTGAACAATGTGGTTTTCTAGTAAACTATAGCTACATAGTATCATAAACCATAGGGCAGCATTTCAAAGAGTTTGGAGCCGTAAATGATTGTTTAGCTGTATATATTCATAATGCACTATATTCACAATAGATTGTTCCCCGTTGTGTTTCAGAATTCTGCTGTGCGCCATTGCTGTCCTGTCTGCCTATTCCATCCATCTGCTGCTGAAAAGCGCTGGAGTTGTCGGTAGGTTTGGCAGACGAATGAGCTTTTGCCATTGGAGAATTTGCTGTGTATGGTCTTCAAAACTGTAATCTACCAGCCATACATAACGTGTGTGTTTGTGTGTGTGTGTGTGTGTGTGTGTGTGTATGTACGTGTGTATGTGTGTGTGTGTGTGTGTGTGTGTGTGTGTGTGTGTGTGTGTGTGTGTGTGTGTGTGTGTGTGTGTGTGTGTGTGTGTTTGTGATGTCAGGAATCCGGGCGTACGAGCAGCTGGGGAACCGAGCATTCGGTCAGCCAGGCAAAGTGGTGGCCGCCTCTATCATCACCGTCCACAACATCGGAGGTGAAGGAACCATTCATCTATCCACCTTCCACTGTTAACTGATTACTACGTCCTTCCTCCTTAGTAAGAATGCCTTCCTCATTCTTTCTACGTGGACCCTTCTCTTTTAGCCATGTCCAGCTACCTGTTCATTGTGAAGTCTGAGCTGCCGTTGGTCATCCAGGCATTCCTGGGCCAACGCGGGAACACAGGGTGAGCCCATGCAAATGAGTTACAGGAGGGCGTCTGTGTGTGGTGTGTGTGTGTGTGTGTGTGTGTGGTGTGTGTGTGTGTGTGTGTGTGGTGTGTGTGTATGTAGCTCAATGAGTAGCTAAAGGATAGTGTGTGTGTGTGTGTGTTCTGTGTGTGTGTGTTCTGTGTGTGTGTGTGTGTGTGTGTGTGTGTGTGTGTGTGTGTGTGTGTGTGTGTGTGTGTGTGTGTGTGTGTGTGTGTGTGTGTGTGTGTGTGTGTGTGTGTGTGTGGGGTGTGTGCTGTGTACGTATGTAGCTCACTGGGTCGCTGGGTGGTGGTACGGGGGCATTGAACCCATGTCCATGTGTTTGTCATCCCAGAGAATGGTTCCTGGAAGGAAACTACCTGATCATGATAGTTAGCGCCACCCTCATTCTCCCTCTATCGCTCATGAGACGCCTCGGTACGTGTTCCATCTCATCTCCTCATTCTTTGGTCTAGCAACAGCATCTTTCAGTTCTGTCACCCGTGTCCATTATTGTATGTTTTAACAATAAGTCACTGACATTCAAAGGGCCTGGTTATTCGAAGCAGAATCTGTCTTGGCAGATGTTTTGCAAGTTTTGTCCTTTACTGTTGTGCTTGTGGTCCAGGTTACCTGGGCTACACAAGTGGCTTCTCTCTCTCCTGCATGGTCTTCTTCCTCATCTCGGTGAGTCTTTACAGACACAACAACATTCTGTTATTGCCACAAATATTGAATTAAATCCTCAATGAGATACACGGTATTCTATACTTAAAGTATCCCTCCTTTCTAGTTATTCCGATTATATATCATATAAATGATAGATCATATAAATTATCCTTGTTTATTTGCTTTGTGTTTTCATATAATTGTATGTATTTTGTGTCTGTGTCTCCTGTTTGTGCTTATCAGGTCATCTACAAGAAGTTCAACATCCCTTGTCCCCTGCCTGGGTATGGTAACAACATGACTGAATCGCTCATTGCTCCTGTTAACCAAACGGGCTTGATGGACGACGACTTCTGTCTGGCCAAGTTCTTCACCATCAACTCCCAGGTCAGGCAATCCCTCCACCACTTTTTCGATTCCCCTTTCAGTCCTGTGTTCTGGGTAACGTCTTATGGGAGAGGCTCCAAGACATCATCCTGGGGAGGTATTTCTAGTCTCAATATCATGTCCAAAAGTGAGATAATGAACACAAATGTCTATATTGTTTTTTCGATTCAGTATTTCCTGTTTCAGCCCACATACTATTACTAACGATCAAGCGAAACAGGCGTAGGTATTTCAATTTTTTGGGGGGGGGGAAAGGTGTATTGTGGCTTTGATCCAACAAGCCACTTGGTCCTCGCCTGAAAGCTGTTTGTTTGTTTGTGTTTCCAGACGGCGTACACCATCCCCATCCTGGCCTTTGCTTTTGTCTGTCACCCGGAGGTGCTGCCCATCTACACAGAGCTCAGAGAGTGGGTCAACACACCAACCGGAACAGCACCCGCTCACTCTGCTTTGAAAAGATAGAATATCCAGATTTGTAATTACCTTTGCTTACCCTTCTTATTATTTCAGTGCTAACAAGAAGCGGATGCAGAGAGTGGCCAACATCTCCATCCTGGCCATGTTCGTCATGTACCTGCTCACCGCGCTGTTCGGCTACCTCACCTTTTATAGTAAGGCCCTAACGACACTTCTAGAAGTCATGCCGTCAAGTCAAAGAATATGCATTACCATTCCTGCCAGATGCCTTGCTGCGTAAGAGGAGCTCTGACCGCTGCTGCTCTCTGCCTTGGCGTGTGCAGTGGGCGTGGAGCCGGAGCTCCTGCACACCTACAGCCTGGTGGACCCCCTGGACGCGCTCTTCCTGTGCGTGCGTCTGGCCGTGCTGGTGGCCGTCACTCTCACCGTCCCCGTGGTCCTGTTCCCGGTGAGACACACGCACACGCGCGCACACAGACACACACACACACACACACACGCACACATAGACAAACCCAGAACCTCATGTCAGCCGAGTGACCCAAAATAGGTCTCATGACTTTAGGTTGCACGTGTGTCTGAGTCTCGTGGGATCAGTGAGGTGGTCAACAGAGATGTGGTCTGTGTGGTCAATGAATGTTCTCCTCTCCCATCCCCCAACGAATGAGGATCGTTTGAAACAGTAAATGGTTTGCACGTTGTGTGTTTCTATTTGTGTGTCTGACCGTGTTTGGCCCCCCCCCCCCCCCCCCAGCTCCTCCCTCCATTAACCCCCTAGTGCAAGGACAGCGTCCCGCAGCATCGACCAGGGGAAAACGGAACGATGTACGTTTCATAATGAACCGCATATTCATTGCGTCCTTCAGATCCGCAGGGCGATCATCCAGATCGTCTGCCCGGACAAGCCCTTCCACTGGGCCCGGCACATCGCCATCGCCGTGGTCCTGCTGGTCATCGTCAACCTGCTGGTCATCCTGGTGCCCTCCATACGCGACATCTTCGGCCTCATCGGTACGCCATCACCTAGTTGAAGTGGTCGACGTGGTTACATTGCCCCTCCGTTAGGCCTGCAGGCCTGAACCTGAGTCTCTGAGAACTCTAAAGCAAAAGGTCACGTCTCAAGACAGCCAATCGAGGGGCCCGCCTGAGTCCCATGTGACTAGCGGGGTATTCCAGCCTCAGAGCCGTGAGGCAGCCACACTCCTCCACAGAGACATTGTTGGGGCGATATTTCTACTCATTATGCAAAATACAAACCACACTGCAGCCCCACTGACACCCAATGAAACTGGATATGACTCACTCTACAAAATGATCCCAACGGTTAATGCATTCAAATCGTACAAAATACTTACATACAGGTGAAACTGACTTTCACTCTGATATGTCTACATTAGTGGAATCCATTAGTGGAAAAATTAGGGTCAACTTTATAAATAAAAGTGCCTACAAAATGACTGTAGACTGAAGTCAGCTCTATTCTATCTGTTATCCTAAATATCCCGTCAGTGATATTGACGAGCCACAGAGCGTCTTTAAACACAAGCGTCAAAAAAGAGCCTAACAGACAACAAAAAATATATACTTTTTTGTCTTCTTTTTACTAAATGCTGCCACACCACCGACTTATTTGTCATCGAGTTGGGCGAGTTAAAAATTGTGAAAACATTCCTATAGTCTATCGAACCATACGATTATTATAACAGCAACTACAGAGCCCGATATTATTTGTTTTTGTGATTAATGTTTTTTCTAACCCAATAATCAACCAACTGACCAGAACTTTTTTGTAGCGCTACTACAAAAAAACAAGAAAACAAGTACTAGTTTAGATCTGGACCGTGTTTTCCATTCGAGTTCTGTGTGATCTCTTGCACCGCTGCCCTCCATCAGCTCTCATGTTGCGCTTCTCTTTTTCTAATTCCACCCCCTTTACCTCCTCCTCCTCCTCCTCCTCCTCCTCCACCTCCTCCTCCAGGAGCCACCTCGGCCCCCAGCCTCATCTTCATCCTGCCGGGGATCTTCTACATCCGGATCATTCCTGAGGAGCAGGAGCCTTTACTGTCCTGGACAAAGATTCTGGTACAGCCCGTCCCCCCTTCATCCCCGTAGTGCCCACTAGGACCACATGATCACTGCTCTCTTGGGACCCCGTAGAAATGATCCAGCTGTCTCATTTTTACAAAACACTGCTTGCACAAAGACAGAAAGGATTAAAATCCTCAGGCAGCTAATCAGGGAACACCCAGTAAATGTTCGCATTTGCGTTTATATCAACAAACTGTGCTGCATTTTCAAATGCTTAGCTTCAAACTGCGTTGACTCTCAGCATCTCTCCCTGCTGCTGCTGCTGCTGGAAGCACCTTTACCATCGACTCACTCTCTGCTCTCCTTCTGTCAGGCGGCGTGCTTTGCTGCGCTGGGATTCATCCTCATGATAATGAGCCTGACCTTCATCATCACTGACTGGGTGTCTGGAGTCGTCCACAGCGGAGGTGGTCACTAGTTACTCGCCGACTCGGACAAAACAAGTACTTCAATACCGAATGGCAACCAAAGCTGCCCCGGCCCCCCACCCCTCCACCTTCCCATAACGGACCCCCAACCTTCCCCCCTCCCCCACCCTCCATCTGCCCTGTTTTCTTATCATGGGAAACCCAGTGGGTTTCCCCCACATCCTCTGACCTACCACGCAGAGGCATTGACGCTTGGTGGGGGGGGAGAACACACACATTGAGAGAGAACACACATATCATAACTATCTTAACACTGCAGTTTGGCATTTAACTCGTTGGTTGACACTGTCGAAACGCAACAGAGTCTGGCAAACCCCTATAGAGATGGCCTTGGTTCCTCTGGGGTGAATCAGGGGTGAGGGTGTAGAAGCAATGAAATGGAACTGCCAAAGATGGTACAGATTGTGTGTATAGATTGGAATATACCAGCCACTGCCATAATTAAAACTCGTCCTACTTGATATGGCCGCCACCTTCGACCTCTAGATGGAGCTCCAGTTGGAGCTGTTTTTGGAGGATCCGTCTCATATTGTGGCATGTTGCAATCATTTCATTCCCTCCCCCAACAAAAAGGCCAAATAACTGTCATTATCTGAATCAGATAACAACACATTGACTAGCAATGACGGGTGATGAGTGGCAACACATTTTTCTACTCATAACCCTTTTTCTACATATGTTTCTACATATAAACATTCCCTCCATTTTTTATTATCGTTAACTGTTGTCCAACAAGTGTATAACGATTGTTAACACTGTGGTTAATGCGTCACAAGGATTAGCCTGGCTAATCTAGCAGCTTGTGGTTAGACAGGCTCTGTATGTGTGCGCAGTGTACTATCACACACTAAACATTTCCTGTCAGTGTAAAGGCTCGATCAGCATGTCGTCTCCTCTTTTAACAGTCAAGAGAAACCCTCTCAAAGCTGATTGTATTGAACCTGTATCATGTCAGTGTTGGTAATGTTGATAACCACAACTGAAACATTCATATTTATTTGTCTCACAGTTCAGAAGAAGTAAATAGAAAAAGGCTGCTAAAGCTAAACTGTGTTTTTATCCATTTGAGTAAAAAAACCTACAATGCATTGCAAACCAAAACCAAAAAATGAGCCATTTTGTGTCAGGTTGGGGTAGCCCGACTGAATGGGTTTTAATAAAAGACAACCATGTGTACCTTATGTCAAATGATATAATGTCCAGGGAGAGCCATCAGAATAAAAGTGCTTTCAATGGATGGTAAAAACAATGTCCCACTAACCCTCCCAAGGAATTGATCAATTTGTAATCTATGGACCTTAATCAATCGTGTTGGTGGTGTCTTTAATGTATTTGGTTTTTGTTGTTTGCTTGTTTCTTTTTAAATTAATTTGAATTATGCGATCTGTAAGTCAATAAAATGTATTATATATTATCTGGGAATGTTTTCAAATTCTTGGGTCACCACATTTCATGGAAATTCATCAGAAAAGTAAGGCTATTTATACATATATGTGTATGTATATATATGTATATAGTACATGCATGTATGCATATAAATAAATGAATATAAGTAAACATATAGATATAGATATAGTTACAGGTAAATAGATATATATTGAGAGACAACAATTGATATTGTTCAAGTCCTGCTCATAAAAAGCAGAAACTGTTGAACTGTCAGAGCAGCACTTTAAAAGTGGAAGTATCAGGCTAATTTGGGTTCAGCCCATGAGACACAGAGAGAGAGAGAGAGAGAGAGAGAGAGAGAGACCGAGCGAGCGAGAGCTAGAGAGAGAGAAAAGAAACGGGTTGAAAAATGCGGTCGTCCATTTCCTGTTCTTGTCTGCCGTGTGCACATACACACAGAAACACTCCCTGGCTCGCATCAGCTTCTTAGTTACTGCGAGGCCGAGGTGTAGAGAGCGACAGAGAGAGAGGAGGGAAGGTCTCTAGCCTGCGCCACAGCACCATCATGACCCGGGGATCCAGGAGCGCTAGGGAGGGCACCCACAGCTCCCTGCTGACCCTGGAGGAGAACGGGAAGATGGAGGAACTCCTGGGAAGAAGGTGTACTGTAAGTTGTCACTGAGGGACGGAAGGGTGGGTGGGCAGGCATGTTGAGTATTACAGGTTATTCAGCTTGTGGCTGCAGGCCTGGAGGCCTTGCTCTGTTCACATGAACTACCAAAGGTCGCATTAGATCTTACTCGTGGGCCTTTTTGGGTTCCTCATGTGAATTGCATTGACACGCTAGGCTGCAAACTGTGTGATGTCATAGATGAGAATAGCAAGCAGCCGCAAGAGGAAGCTGCAGTTGAGCAGTTTCCTCCTCCTCTGGTGTCAGAGTTAGAGGTGAAGTGCCCACTTTAGTTTCTAATTAGTTGAAGTGAGTTCAGTCTTCAGCTGGTTGAAGGAAACCAAGCCAAGTTGGTTCAGGCTGGCCTGAAAATGTAGTTTCTATATCCCTACTTTCTTTCATGACTATATGAGTGACTTATACGTGCATTACGTGAACACCAATCTTCCTCACGGAAGTATAGTCACTTCACATATTTTCAATGTTTGTGTGTTTGTGTGTGTGGTTAGATGCTTGCCTCCGTGTGTGTGTGTGTGTGTGTGTGTGTGTGTGTGTGTGTGTGTGTGTGTGTGTTTGAGGGTATGTTTGCATCTGTACGTGTATGCCTTTGCGAGTGTATATTTACATGTGTATGTGTATGTATTTATGTGTGTGTTTGTGTGTGTGTGTGTGTGCGTGTGTGTGTGTGTGTGTGTGTGTGTGTGTGTGTGCGTGTGTGTGTGTGCGTGCGTGTGTGTGTAGGCTATGGCCACCGCGGTGGTCCAGCTGTTCATGCCCTGCCTCACAGCCCGTCGGTGTGGACCCTGCAGCACACCGGGTGGTCCGCTTCGTGAAGGACAACCCCCAGAGGTCCTACTTCATACGCGTGTTCGACCTGAAGGTAAACACAGCCCGAGGAACACAGTAGCTACTGGGACTGGGACTGGTTCGTCCACCCTTGTGTGTGGCCAGGGCCTAATCACTGGCTCCAGGGACGACTACTGAACGCATAACCCTGTCTGATGTCATTGTTTCAGGCTGGAGTTCAGTTCTGGGAGCAGGAGCTCTACTCGCAGTTTGTTTACAGCTGTCCTCGGCCGTACTTCCACAAATTCCCAGCTGATGTAGGACCTATCTTGACTCTTGCGTTTTCATAATGCACATGATTCAGATGATTCACTTATTCATAACACTCTATGCCCCCCCCCCCCCCCCCCCCCCCCCACACACACCCATGCTGCTGTTTTATTCGAATGCAACACAGGATTGCCAAGTGGGGCTCAGCTTTGCCAGTACGCAAGAAGCGGAAATCTTCCAACGTGTCGTAGAGGACAAGATTAACCAAAGAAATAACCGTCGAGGTCGGTCAAGTAAATATTTGCAACATTAATATTGACTGAAAGGCTATTGACATTAATCATGTACCTGTCTCCATGGCAATGACAGAAAAGACACAACAACCTCAGTCTTCCAATGGTGAGATAAACAGTGTCATTGGATGCCATAGTTCCATTTCAAATCAACATCCTTCAATATCTAACATCTGTCTTTTTTTCTATAACT
>NC_082382.1:10210732-10214799 GCF_031168955.1 Gadus macrocephalus | reverse complement strand
TGGGGATTACTAGGACATGCCTCTGAAAATATTAAATAGGTACAGCAATACTCAGAGGCCCGAGTCTATTCTTGTCCAGTATTCTCTTCCTCATCCCACACTAGAGAGACTGAAGGCAAAGTGTGCCATAGATAGACCACATAAATCCTCCTTAGCGACTCACCCAGCGGTGGTGAACAGAGCGTACACCACTGGGTTCTTCTCATCCTGCGTTGGCTGAATGAACACATCCCCTGGAAGAGGGATGACAGAGAGATCCATCACTTAGTGGCAGCACTCCCGTCGGGGAATGCGGTTCGGATTCCATTGAAGGCCTGTTTCATGGGAGCCGGTGTAATTCATTTAGCGTCTTACTGAGTTCATCAAAGGCCGTCTCCACCCCGTCCTCCCCCAGCACCGAGCATATGAGGCGGGCCTTCAGGAACGTGGTCCAGCGGTTCACCAGAGACTTCTGCCCCCCCTCGTCGTTCTAGGAAGAGATAGTCTGGTGGTTAGGGGTATCTTAGGCTGCTAAATGATTAAGTAGGGACTCGGTAGCGATGGGACCGCTTCTGCACAAATCACCTTTAAAACACCACAGCGTTGACATGATATCGTTAGCCTCATAGCATAATTGCCTGAGTTGTATTTTAAGGTTCATCTTGTATTGAGCGTCAAAAATGCCCCAGTGAAACAGATGACTTAGGCAGATAGTGATCATGGAATGTAAAAAGCACTCTGATTGGCTTAGGATATAGCCACTGAATCAGTAGCGTTAGTAGAGTAGAGTTAGGTTAGATATCACAATTTGGCCAAAATATGACTTAGCCTCATAGCATATCGTTAGCCTCATGCTATGAGGCTAACGATATGTTCTTTGATTCAAAGCGTTGTAAAGGGATCACATCCTGCGTGTTGGTTGGGACTCACCAGACACACTCTCCCCACGCGGGCCAGGACGCTGGGGCTCGCCCCGCTCACTGAGTCCAGGCTCTTCTCACGGAAGAAGAAGTACAGCTTGTTGTCATTCCGCTCTGCGCTGTCTGGGATCTGCTGGATCTTCAGGAACACCGGCTCTGTGGTGGTGGGGGGGGAGATGTGACGATAGGCATGCTCAACCAGTTGAGTCACACGTTACTTAGAGGACATACCAGTCTGGGATGAAGCCATTGTAACGGTCTCTACTGGCTTAGGGATATAGGTTACTGATATAATGGTTCGTTTTTTGTAATCTTTTTTTTAATTTGTATTTTATGATGTTTATTGGTTATGTTGACTGTTGGCAAACCAAATCGCCCCTCAGGGACAATAAAGACTATCCTATCCTTCAATAGCAATATAGCTCTTTAATCTTTTGGAATAAGTCGCGTCAGTACGGAGTTGTGGACAGAAAACGGTGAATCGCCAAACAAGTACTTAAACAAAGGTCTTGACTGAAGTGCTACCGCTATTAACCCTCATGGCAGGCGCGCGCTAAATCCTCTAAGGCAGAATCGAGCAGTTAGCGTGGGCCTTTATTAATAATTCACAATTAATTAATTATTTATTAATTCTTTTGAAAAATAATATTGCCAACGGATGTTTGGGTGAGGCCAGGAGAGAGGTTACATTGGTTTGATTACCCAGAGCAGTCTTGTCCTTTAAAGCATGTACCCCCCCCCCCCTCTAAAGTCTCACCGTTGAGCCACCGAGAGTCATATTGCTCCGTCCTGATTGCTGTCCGGCCCCCCATGGTTCTGAACAGAGCAGCATCCGTGCTCATGAAGTCGATGTGGACCCCTGCGTAGAGATTGCCGTCTGCAGGTGACACAGCGAACAAAACGACAAATGCCAAAGGTTAGGGTGGGAATGGTACCGACAACCCACCCCGCTGACCCGCTGAACCCGTGCAGAGCCATGGACGCTTCAATGCACTGCGTCGGTCTTACCGATCAGAACGGCAATGTTCTCCTGGTTCGGATCGTAGGAACATTTCCCCTTCCCTGAATCCGCATACCCGGGGACCAGTCTGAACAGGTAGTCCTGCAGGAACAGATTAGCCACAGAGAGGACGTGTAAAAATAGGCGGCTGCGAACGCCACCAGGGACTTCGGGGAGGTAGTCAACAAAGCCGTGGACCAGATTGGTGGCCGTTAAAAGTGAAGGGGGACAGAGCCGGCACAGCCCTCCCTCCACTCATGTACATTCAGCTTTCTCTTTGTTTCTTTTCTTTGGTTTTTGTTTCAGAACGGGTGTTCACCTCCGCCCTCCATCCCCGGTTGATGAAGGTGCAGATGGGCTGGTAGGCCCCCGTTCCACAGGTGTAGAGGTGGGTGCGGTTCCACGGCTCTATTAACCGCACAAAGTTGGCACATTCACCCTGCAACAAAGGGACGGACGGATGGATGTCAAACGCCACAGGGGGATACGTGCTCTTTCCTTCCTCCGCACGGCGCACACACACACAGATCCCCATCCATGAAAAGGCAGGGGGGAAAAAAACAAACAACAGAAACATGATCATACCTGTCTTCCCTTTCCTGTCATCTGACATTCTCCCTTTCTTTTCGCAGACGCCGGCCAGTGGATCTGCGTTTGAGGAAGCACAGCTGCAGTTAAACCGAGCACAGACTTCACACCGTCCCTCCTTGCGGACCATGCGGCCCAGGGAAGACAGAACTACGGAGCGAGCGGAGACAGCCGCACTGGGAGGCAGTGCCACAGCAGCGGAGCAGAGCGGACTTACTATGAGGGGCTCCTTGTTGACGTTCTGCATGTCCAGGGCCACCAGGTACTCCCGGCTGCCCAGGTACAGCCGGCCCTGGTCCTGGTCCATCAGGAGGATGCGGTAGTCGCTGGTGTTGAAGGCGAAGCTGAAGGGCCGGGCCGCGCGCGTGTCCAGCAGCTCTGTGGCGAGGGAGCGACGCACACACACGGTCGGGTTTGTTCACAAGGTCTTAACACGTCTCTGAGGTCGGCGGGACACACACCAGTTAGCAGCCTTTTAAATCGGTATTTCATCCAGAATGCCAGCGAGCGGGCAGAGGTTATTCTTTCTCTCCCCCCCCCCCCCCCCCCCCCCGGGTGAATTAAGCCACGCTCGCTGGACAAACTCACTTCCAGTCAGAATGTGTGTCAGCGATTAAATATATAACTCAAACTTAGTACATTTAGAGAAGAAAAAGATTAGCTTTTAAGATGTTAATATTTCATGGGTCTCTGGCTGTATGATTGAGTTTAAGGCACTTAATGCTCCCCCGCCCCCCGCCCCCCCCCCCGCCCCCGCCGCCCTAGAGCACCCCACCCTCCTCAGCCCCCGCCTGGCCCAGAACACCGGGTCAGTGGAACTGCGCGCTAGGCGCTGGGATCAGGGTTGTGTTCGGTGGAGCGTGATGCGTTAAGACGCGCTCCGCGCTGACATGGAGAAAGTTCCGGCTTTTTGTTTTGTGCATTGTCACTCCCAAATACACCTCTGAATAAAAACATTTTCAACCGCGATAAATCCCGAAGACAAGCAGAGGTGCATGAAACGGAGCAGGATAGTCCAGGCCGATGGGACACAACGTTTCCCTCCTTTAGTGTGAAGCACGGTGCAAATGTTCCAGAGAAAGGTGATGTATTTCGAGATCGTGACAACAATGGTTTTGCTGCGTATCCATGTCGTGTCGGGGATGTTATGGTGTGTGTGTGAATATAAATAACCTCCGACATGACAAGCCAGCACGGAGGCCTTCAAACGGCGCGGCGGCAGGAAAAAACGTTGTTTACATCAGAGTTCCTGCCATCTTCCGCACAAGGTCAACGCCGACAGGATGCCGACCGCCGCCGCCGCCGCACCAAAACAAGCCCCGCAATCGGATCTCCGGCCCGAGGCGGGGTGGGGACTTAGAGGTACTGGCGGGGATGCGGACCCCTGCCTCCCCAGAGAGGTCAACACAGGATAACGACATCTCTGGCCAAAGCTCAACTGGATCACAGTTGAGCGCGCGATCCAACAGCCCATTCTGGACCCGCTCCCCTGCACCCTAACGTCCTGAACATTGTCTGCGGCCGGCAGGGCCGGCCGCAGACAATGTTCAGGACGTCAGGTCAACACTTGAGGAGCACTT
>NC_082382.1:10148232-10205732 GCF_031168955.1 Gadus macrocephalus | reverse complement strand
ACACAACCCAAACCCTTTCAGTAGATATAGAATGATTTACAAAAGGTTTATCTCATGTTCCAGCTAGGCTTTAGATCATTTGAAAATTGATTTATACAAGACGAAACGGCTGTGATTCACTTTAGATAGAGAACCAGTGTAGTCCAATCTAACAAAAAAGAAAAAAGGGAAAAAAAACTATTGTTCACAGTTACACTTCAGCAGCACCTAGATGTGTAGTGGCCCCGAAAGATTCCTTAGATTCCTCCTAAGATGGATTCAGGGATCGGGACAACAGTGACAAAGTAGCCAGCAAAGGGGAGCGGGGGTGCGGGTCTGTCTCACACACAACACATCCATTCTCTTAATAGAGTCGCAAGCTTGAAATTGAACAGCCCTGTTTTCTTTGTGCCTCTCTTTATCGTCTGCGTTTAGGTACAGACTCTGACGTACAAAAGCAGAGCACGAACCCATCCGGTGCCACGGTCCTACTCAGAGAGCAGAATACACACGGCGCGCCGGGCAGGGGGCTGCTGAGTGTCACAGGCGCTGTGTGAAAAGTCACAGAGAGGGTTCCCAGCAGCCCGCTGCAGCAGGAACCTGGTGCCGCACAACTCTAACTTCCGTCTAAGTTTACCTTTACATCGCTTATGCTAATTGTGACGTCGTGGCAGCAGATTTCCCGTAACCCCGGTCCTCCAAGGGCCTGGATTCCCAGCCAGATGTCCCGCCTTACACGCCCAGTGGCGTCCAGGTTGGGCCCGCAGGAAGCCTCTGCTTCCCTCCCGCCACGGCGGGCATCACTCCCTCTTTCCCCTCGAGGAAGTGAGTCAGGAGCGCGTGCTGAGGTCGCGTTTCCGTGTGCGTTGGGGTTGACCGCGAGCGCTCAATGAATGACCGACTCCCCCCTTTTCCTCGCTAGGTAAACTCCCTCCCTCCCCCTCCTGCATCAACCTTCGCTCAATAGTCTTATCTGGGCGGCCGCCCGCCCCGCTCAGCTCTGACCTGCTGGCGGGAGATAGCAGGAACCACGTGTTTATCACCTTGACATTAAAGTGGACAGGGGCTTAACTCTGAGGAAACCAGCCCAAGGACAAATAGGGTTGGGTCTCACCGGCTGCCCACGACAAACAACGCTACGTAGCGCACAGTGAAGTGCACCTGTGAACCGCATGTCATATACAAGGACAAGATCATCACCTGTGGTTCTAAAGCCCCCTCTGAGCAGGACTTCTGGGCCCCGATGGCCCTGGCCCTCTGCCCTCACACCCAATACAGGAGTGGTTATTGTTATTCAGCCAACTGCATGCAGACTGCTGCATAACAATGGAATATTCCTCTCCATCACCACTGGAAGATCAACAAGCCTAAAATAAGACATGATGGCTCATCGGCGGTCTGCAACACAATTTTAGAATAAGTAGATTACATTACACCATATGGTGCACTGGTTCGGCTGTTTTCCACTCCCTGCTGAATGGTTCTGTGTTCATTCCCCGGGGTCCGCGATCCACCTGAAGGCATTCGCTGAGCAAGATGCCCCCCAATCCCTACCTCCTGTTCGACGCTTTGGAGAAAAGTTTCTGCTGAACGACTAAATATGATGTAACCATGGTGCACCGGTTCATCATTCGACCAGGTATATTCAGAGAACCCAAAACAATAAGACTGCACGGTCGGAGCCAAGTTTCTCTCACATACCATCCGACTGAAGTACCACTGTGCGGACACGAACCAACAACAGAAAACCAGCCAAACGGCGACACGCGATAAGGCGGCAGGTGCCTTCAGGTACGACTGACACCCGTGAACTTCACACGCCGCTGACTATGAAAAGAGAGAGAGCGACGGAGAGACCTCGGCCTCTAGACGAGTACTCTGACTTACAGAGGCGCGCCGCTTGTACGTGGCGCCTAACATTCCAGGGCAGCGTGCTGCTGGCCCGGGCCGCGGGGTGAACGCAGGCCGCTCAGGGGGAGGACGGCGGGGGCAGACATGGCCGCCGTATTGCTCCTGCTGGTATACGGCTCGAACACCAGCACCAGGCCGCTCGCCTTCCCCTCTGCAGGCACACCATGCCACGTGTGCTCTGGAGCGGCCAGTTACCATCTGCCCATCATCAGACCCGCGAGCGGTGGCACTCAGTGTCTCTCTCTCACTCTCGCTCTCTCCCTTATAAACTGAGGCGGTAGGAATCAACATCTGTTGAAGAATGGCTCAGTCTAAATAACAAGGAGGGGGAGGACAATCACAGTGTAACAGTTGAGCAGCCTGGGTGGTAAGTGAGACAGAACCGTCTCCAGAGAGGTAGAGATGTTATGACTCGCTGTCTTTCAATGCCCTCCAGGAATGGGTGTGCTAATATTGTGTTCAATTCAAGGATTTAATGACCTGCAATTGTAAATGTTTTAAAATGTCTCACAAAGGGATATTTAAGCATGCGTCCAGAGCCTGGTTATAGACGCTGGTATGATTAGGAATATCATTAGCATCGTTGTTATTATTTCTGTTTACATTGGGTCTTTATAGCCTAGAGTAATACACCTATCATACAGCCATGCACACACAAATCTTGTCTGTAAGCTCTGGCAAGAGAATATTTGCACACATTTGGCATTTTGAGCTGAAGCCTTGATGCTTCATTCAAAACACATTTAGTTTCTGGCCCAACACATTTTGTGTATCGCTTTCTCTCTCCCCCTCTCTCTCCCCCTCTCTCTCCCTCTCTCTCTCCCTCTTGTTTTGTTTTAAACCTTCTCTTTGCACATATCCTTCAGGCTCCAGGTGAATTTTAATGACAACAAGGCAACCAAAGCTCGGCAATCTCATGAAACCGGTACAATGTGTGTGTCTGCGTCAATGCATGCGTGTGTGTGTGTGTGCATGCGTGTGTGCATCAGTTTGGTGTGCGCACATGAATGTATTTACACATAAATCATGCATGCATCTATTAGCGTGCAAGCTAAAAAGCCTACACATGGAGACATCGCTTATCATTATATACTAATTTATGCAGCATCTAAATATTTGTGTGTGTGTGAGCTTGTGCGTGTGTGAGTGTGCTTTTTGTGTTGTGATATGTGTATTGTGAATTGTGCATGTGTGCATTGCATTATGTGTGTGTGTGTGTGTGTGTGTGTGCGTGCATGCGTGTGTGTTTTGTGATGTGATTTGTGTGTGTATTGTGCGTTGTGCATGTGTACATTGCATTACGCTTATGCGTGTGTGTGTGTGTGTGTGGTTCATTCTGCGAGGTGTGCTCATGTGTGTGTGCACGTGTGCACCGGCGTGCCTGAGGCGTGCCCGTGCACAGCGTGAGCGCCGGGGGGGGGGTTCTATTCATCTGTCTGGTGTGATTGTGGCTCTCTGTGACTGGGCCCAGGCGTCACCGTGTGCTCTCTGATCTCCCCGATAAGAGACATCCATCTGCTGTGCATATCTGTCAGGGGCCTGAAAGCGCCGCTTATCACTCCACTCATCCATTTCCCTCACTCACTCCCGTCTCTCTATTCTCCAACCCTTATTTTACCGTGTGCACGGTTCAAATGCTGCGCTTCATCTCGAAGGCCCGTGCAGACGCAGGGCGGTGGGGTGTTATTTAGATGATTGCATGAATGAGTCTGTGATGATAAGCGTTACATGTGTAGGCTTACAGGCGCGCACGCTTGTAGATGGATGCATGATGCATTTGTGCATACATTCATGCTTGCACACACACACACCCATAAGAACACACACGCGCATGGACGTAGACACACCCACACATACACACACACACACACACATAGACACACACACACACACACACACACACACACACACACACACACACACACACACACACACACACACACACACACACAAAGACACACACACACACACACACACACACACACACACACACACACACACACACACACACACACACACACACACACAAAGACAGACAGACAGACACACACACACACACACACACACACACACAGCCACACACACACACACACACACACACACAAACACACACGCACACACGTAGACACACATTCAGGTAGCGGGTACTTAAGAGGCCCTGTCTTAACCTATCAAATTACTCTTTTTCTTCTACATACTCACCAGGCAGTGATTTGCCGGGGGGAAAGATTCCATTTCCGAAAAAATCCCTCAGGTGTAAATGATTGTTTCGTTTTTTGCTTGAACATATTTCATACACTTCATACAGTTTCAATCTAAAGATAACCTGTTCCCTTCGCAGATTCCACGGAACGAAAATCCGATTGGGAAACATGAGAGTGTATAAAGGCAGGGATGAAAATCTGTGTACAGTAGCAACAGCAGCTCAACACCGGGGAGTGTAGTTTACACTAGAGAATCCAGTTAGGCTCCTGTTGCCCTACATTCACAGAACACCCTGAGACCACAAAACCACCTCGGAAAGGGCCTCCGCGGGGGCAACGTAGTTAGTCACGATCGATATGTGCAGAACCTGACCCCGTCTCCCCCCCTCCGGCTTGCATTATGAATTCATAACCATCAAAATCCATTCGCGTTGCATTCGGAGGTGGGGCCCAACAGCCCATCCCGGTGATAAAAAAAACCTAATAACTCATTTTAAGCATGAGACAAGCGTTGAGTTATTCAGAGGGGATGATAGGGCTGGGGTCTATGTTTCATCCGTCGAATCCTCAGCATATGTTTCCATGGCAAGTATTATTAGTGTAAGTCCGTCCGAGCCAGCGTGCCTCTGGGTACAGGGACTACAGCAGCAGGACAGGTTTTTGCCGGTGGAATATTTATAGCCTTGCATTAAAAGGGAAATCTAGGGTTTAAGTGTACCGTTGCAACACCGCCTCTGCTACTTTGTCTAGGCCTGTCGAAAAATGTCCTCCCTGGGGCTATATTTTTTTGTGTTATGATGCAAAATGTTATTAGATGTTTCTACACACATTATCTCATAGATCAAATTTAAGTGGTATTTACCTGAAAAGCGTTCTGTCTTTCTGGAAGAAAACATGTGGAAGTTACATATCTTGCGAACAAATCTTGTCAGTCACTGCCTCATAGTTTATAACTTAATAGTTAAACGGGTTCAATTATCAGCCAAGCTTTGTGGTCTGTCTACTCAGTAACTCGAGGAAGGAGGGTGAAAAAAAGAAAATTCATGTTCTTGTGTTTAGGTGCAAAACCTCATCCCACATGGCTTAGGTGAGGAAATGATATTCTATTCTGCCATCTTGTGGCTTTTTCTGTAGTGACATTTCCTCGGTGTAATACAACACTGATGCAGGCTAGACTGCCTCCTGTTACAACTTCTCCATGCTGAACCTAATACTTGCTGTAATTTGAGTAAGTCAACTGCTACAACAATTCACAATTTATTAGGTCTGATCAAAAGGTGGACATCATATATCTTAAAAAGCAAACCAAAAAAAAAATACATATTTTTCGAACTAGTTTTCTATAAAAAATCTGCACACAAAATATAACTTTCTGATTATGAATTTTATGTAAAATCCTAGATTAGTTGAGAAATTTAGTAATGGCTTAAACAGATCAACAGCCTGTGAAAAAAGACTTAGCAGAAAAAATATTTACAAGAAATCTATCACTAGGAAAAGTAAATAGAAATGTAGAAACTGTTATACCAGTGTGTCAAACTGTAGCCATGCATGAAGTAACTGGCTGAAAACCTCACTGCCTGAATTTGGAGCGCGGCACAAAACGTACACCATAGCCTGAACAGTCATACTGTTAAAAGTAAAATAAATAAAAGTTCCTAAAGTATAGATGGACAAATAAGAGAAACAAAATTACAAAAGCATGCTCCCAAGATAATTTGGTTAAAACCTAACTAGATCCTCAATTCCTTAATTATAACCAGAAGGATGTACAAAATAAGTATTCCCATAGACAAATTGATGATTAAATAATACAGAATTAAAACAAACAAAATTGGTAGAATACAGAGAAATGACTGTCTCTTTAAAAACTTGTTCAGGGGAGTATTGGTGTGTGTGTGCGTGTTTGTATGACTGATACAAAGATGTGGCTAACAATATTGTCCTTGGTTTCTAGTTACTACAGTAGAATACACTTATATTACACAGCAAACATTTGAAAAATATCCTAATTACTACTCTCTATTATGTAACCACTACGGTCATCCCTGAGAACAAATTTTAGTTCACAACTCGCCATGAAAAAGGTGCCAACATCTGAAATTATCCTAAAGCAATTTAATTAATCAAACATGATGCTTGATATGCATGATTACCAAATTGAAACTGAGGATGTTGATTCATTTAATCCATTACTACACTTGTGTGTATATATCTATGAAGTATAGTACATTTCTTTGAAAAGCAAAAGGGAGCATTGCCATTTCACTTTTATTATGGTATGCCGGATTAAAACGCCACTAAGCAATATGGGTATTAAACAACGGCTGGATTCCTATGCATAAGTAATGAGTTATAATTCCTAATCTTTCAATCTTTTCTCTCGTCCTCGTCGACATCAATGTCCTCCTCATCCTCCTGGTCTTTGGCCTTCGGGTCCCCGGGTGACTCCTCTACATCTTCCACATACACATCTTCGTCTTTATCACCAAACGAATCCTCTTCCTCCTCTTCCCTTGGCTCCTGGTCGCTGTAGTCGGAGCCTAGAGAGCAGACATGAGCATGGGTTAGGAAGTCATTCAGGAACGATGTGTAAAAACACAACGGGACAATGATCGGATTTGATTCGCTATTCCAGAATTATCAGATTGAGCTCATCAGCAAGAGAACCAGCGATAGAAATGCAACCACACCAAATTCAGCCCAGGAAAGTTCACCCTTCCAGCCGGCGTTGTGTTTGTGTTAAGGGAAGCCTTGGCAGCACTGTGGGTGAGGACGACGACTTACAGTCAATTTCTCCTTCCTCCTCCACACTCTGATCCGAGGAGGAGATATTGCCTGTCTATTCAGTTCAGCCTCCAGCTGTTTCTATCAGAGACCAACCACTAGCACTTAGCTGCCTACCCGCAACCTTTTCAGGTTTAATATCCCATTCCTCCCAAACGATCCTGTTAAATCTAAAAGCTGTTAAAGCACACTAATGCATTATTAAATAATAGTTGCTTCAAATTACACCAATGTATTCAAGTAATGCATTCGCGTGTCCACTTTGATTAGGGTTTGGAGATTCAGTCTAAAAATAAAACCTTGATGCTTTCAAACTAATGGACAATCTTTTAGATTTAAACCTAGATATTTTTAGTTACTCTTAACAAAAGAAAAATACAAAAATATGTCGTGCATCGTTCGCAGCGTCTTAATAAAAGCCTTTTTGTCGACTGTATAAATGAGGACCATATCTTTTGCCATGTAATGTGTCACCACATCTTTGATCGCCTGCCACCGCGGCCCGTTCTTGTCATAAGGAATGACGGTTGAAAATGCTTCTGCCAAATTTACCCGCTTTTTGCAGGCGCTTTGTGGTTGAGCTGGCATCTACATCCGTCGGTGCTACACATACCTGGCATTCCACTCATGTCTTTGTCGCAGGTGTGGGATTACGTTGGTTGTGTTCCCAATAAACATGGTAATACTTGTTATCCTGTTAAGCCCCGGCAGTATTTTGTTTTTTTTCTCGCCTATACACATACCCAAATGGAAAAGCTTATAACACAGTAACCCTAAGTCCTAGATGGATGTATGATACTTCATTTGAAAGTATTATTTATTTGGCATGTATCATACACACAACCTAAATGACATCAGTTCAAACATGGCTCTAAAGCAATTTTTTTGTCTTCGAAAATAATAGGTCATAATTGAAATACAATAACTAGGATGTGCTTTATGTAAGGCATATGGCAATATGCCAAATACCTTCTACATCATGCCAACTACACCTGGAAGACATTTTGGAGTTCTAGGCCTAAACCTTTGGGAGTTAATGGAGTTTCTATGGTGTGTTGTCACTGGCGGCACAAACCTCTCCAAAATGTCTCCAAATGGCGGCCAAATTGTGCCAAATGCATTTACTCACTTCTGTGACACTGGAAACATTACTGAAGCATTTTGGTGACTATAAAACCTTTCTCCGTGATTCAAAACATAATTTTTTCACACATTCATTTGATATGGCCATATTGAGATATTGTCATGTGATGAGACACTGTACATAAACAGAATGATTGTATTGCTAGCTTGACGCAGTGTTGACGCAGCTTTATATCTCGGCTCATACGTATCACACCTGGACACGCCTGGCAGCGTTGGAAAGGTAAACTCATTGGCTAGAAGCCCAAGTGATTGATATATCAATAGCCAATACGGTGTCCCTATACTAAAGCCGCGTAACAAAGTAAACAAAGCCCATTGGCCCTTCGAACTGGGAGCGCTCCATCTACTTCACAGGCTGTACCGTGGTGAAAACTGAACAGAAAAAGACGGGGACACTTTTATTTTGTAGCCAGCAAAGTGATGAAAACAAGCATACCCAACAACTCCATACTGGCGGTAGAGGAAATATCGATACGAGTGCGAACGTCTGGATGTTAGTTGACAAACAAAGTTTGGAGATGGTAAACAAATGGACTTTACACGACGATATTCACAAGCTGGAATAATTTTATGAAAAACCATTTGGATGCGTTTGATCAGTGGATTCTCACGGACAATTGGAATTGTCCGTGAATGATGCAGCATTTCACGTGTGGCACAGTAATGGTTTGATCTTTTTTAGTGACCTTTTCCAAAGACGGCACTTTTGTTTCATTTGAAATTCTTCAAAAGGACCATAATTTGCCAAAAACACACTTATTTAGATACCTCCAGACACGCAGCTTTGCGAAAAAACATTGCTCCTTTCCTGCCCTGCCGGAAAAGAACATGTTGGGCATATTCATCATATTAGACTGGAACCCAGATACCAGAGGCAATGTTTCTATCATATATAAGACTATCCAAACAAATAGTTTACCTTCCCTAGAGAAGCCCAAATTGGCTTGGGAACAAGATCTGAATGTTGAGTTCACTGGAGAGGCTTGGGAGCCTTCTTTACACCGTATTCACACCACCTCTCTTTGTCTTAGGCATTGCCTCATCCAGTTAAAAGTTTTGCATCGTTTACATTACACAAGAGAGAGTGTCTAAATTCTAACCCAATGTTGACTCTACTTGCATCGGTTGCCATCTGAACTCAGCTACAGCTGGGCATATGTTTTGGGAATGTCCATCTTTGACTACATTCTGGGGTCACATCTTTGAAGCCTTTTCATATATTTGTGGCAAAACAATTGAACCCAATCCAATTACTGCTATTTTTGGAGTTCCCAATGAGGGTTTTATTATTACTTCGGCCTAATCCAACTGCATAGCATTTACCTCACTTCTACCTCACTTTTAGCTCGTATTCTCCGCAGTTGGATGTCTGATAAGCCCCCTTCATTCACGAGTTGGATCAAGGAAGTGTTATCCTCAATTCCATTAGAAAAGCTCAGGTATAATAGGTCTAAATCACATCAGAAATCTTTGGCAGTATGGTCTCCCTTTATAGAATTTAATCTTGCTCTATCTTTCTTAGAAATACCATAATATCTCTTGGCTTCTACCTCTGCAGATTATTTATTTGTTTTGTTTTTGTTTCTTCATAAGTCAGGAAATGGTTACCTTTGTGACTCTTCATTAGACAGGAAACGGTGCTATCACTATGACTCATGACTAGGCCTGGGTAAAAAAATCGATTTCGTTTAAATTACACGCTATCGATTCACAGGGCATGAGATCGATTTTATTTATTATTTTTTTTAGTAAATATGTTGAAAAAATATGAATTTAAGGAGTTTTATAATACTTGAATATTTTATCTCAAATGGTATAATCTTTACAATGGTTATATTTATATATTTTAGGAAGATGGAGGCAGTTTTGTTTATAGTTGCCTGGATTGTCATTAATGTAGCCTACAAAATAAAAACATGTATTTTGCAGTGTGTTGCATGGAGATAATTTCATTAATATATTGAATTAGGCAGGCCATCACGTTGAATAGAATGTAAAATCTTGCTAAGGATGTTAATTAACAGTCAGAACTACAAGATTTTAGTCACAATTAATGATTTTAGTGATGAATTAATGATGATAGCCTATAAAGAATATTTCCTTACAACTTAAGAAAATTATCATTCAATCTAGGAGCAGATGGAATCGATTCGGATTGAATCGAATCGAAATTAATCGATTTAAAGCCTTCAGAATCGAAATCGAATCGATTCAGGAACTTGGCCGTGATACCCAGCCCTACTCATGACTGCTTTGTTGTTAGGTGCTGATGCTAATACTGATGAGCCTCTTTTGGCAAGCTTTGCTTGAATGTACATGTCCTCTGAAGTATGTACAAAATAAGTGTACTGTACATGACATTGGATGACTGCCTGATTGTTGAGTGGTTCCAACTTTGACTAAGCCTCTAAAATCGTTTGATTTATTTTCACATGCTGTCATAATAATGTCTGGTTGTCGTTGGGGGGGGGGGGGGGGGGGTATACTTTTAATGTTTGTATGCATATTTTCAAAAATCTATAAAGTATAAAAAATAAATAAAACCCCCAGCTACCAACCTTGTCCTTTATCTTCTCCCTCCTCCTCCTCCTCCTCTTCTTCTTCTTCCTCTTCCTCCTCCTCATCCTCCTCCTCCTCCTCCTTCTGCTCCCGGCTGTGACCCACTCCGGTGTCACTCTGCTCGTCGTCGTCGTCGTCGTCATCCGAGTCGGAGATCACCACGCAGTCGTCCCCGTTGCTGTTGTCCGCCGCCCTCGCTCCGCTGGCACTACTGGGGTAGGAGAGCAACACTGTGGCTTAATCACCCTCCTCGTGATGGGTTAAGCCAGCCCTCTATCTGGCTGATCCATTACACTACCCAACAGCACCACAAAACAGTTCATGTAGGAGTCAAGTATGGTGAATTATTTTAAAACGCATTAATGTTGATAATGGGACCTAGGGGGGTTGAACGCTGAACCATTTAGCAAGGTGTCAAACACCCTAACCACATGACTATTCTGCACCCTTTGGGAAATCCAATGAGCAACTGGACATTTGGTGAAGGAATGGGTCGACATGGTGTACAGGTCCTCTTTCATTGTGGTCATGAGGATCTATCACCAAAACTGGAAGTACAGGAGAATCGTTTGCCTGTGTGTGTGTGGACAGACTGAAATTCACATTTTAGAGCTCTACTGTCAAAGAATTATCCATAAATAATAACGACAACAAAAAAAATAGACATGACATTCCCAGAGCCTCTGGGATTGTCTCTTAGACATGGAGAGGAGAGTGAGAGCTGAGCTGACCTGCCGTTCTCGCGGGGTTCCCACAGAGGGGTCAGGTAGTACCTCAGGGGGTCCCGGTAAAGGTCATCCTTAAGTATCTGGATGTTGGCAGAAAAGTCAGTTATTATCCCCCAAAAATAATGCAGAACAGAATACAGAATGGTTGCACATCTAAGTAACTCACATCTAATCATCGTTGCAAATTGTTGGTATAAGTGGATTAAACCACTCTGGGTTGTCCCACTATTGAAAAATATATACTTTAATCCAGATCCTGAATGATCAGCAAAAAAGGGAATTCTTTGTTCATGGTCGACCCATTGAACCACATCACACTGGGGTTAGCACTAGGGATCGACCGATTATCGGCCGGGCCGATTATCGGCATTTTGACGCATCTCGGCATCTGCCTTTTTTTTTTATCCGACGGCCGATAAGAGATCAATATAAAACGGGATTATTTTGGCTCTGATGCAGCCACGCCCCTCTGTCTGCTGTCACTACGCTGTCTCCAGCACTGTCCCACCCACAGCACCATCTGATTGGTTACACGCTCTGGTTACATGCAGAGCCACGACGGGGTAACAGCCAATCAGCAGTGAAAGCTGTGCATGCACAGTGCTCACACACACGGCGGAGAGGAGAAAAGGTTTTGTCTGGTTTGGTTTCGAGGTAAGTTAAGGCAGCAGACTCTCGCGAATTGTAATAAACATCCCAGTCCTCTACAACTCACAACTACTAGTAACATTACTGTAGTGTGAGCCCATTAACGTTATCGAAACATAAGCGGCAGCTCTGCTCGCTCGCAGTCCGTTAATCAAACAAGGTTGCTGATAATATCGATATGGAAATAGTCTGTGATAATAGAAGTCTGTGCATGAGGGAGAGAGTAAAAACCTAATAAACTCAATTCAGTCCGGTTTTATTGCAGGGAAGCATGTTAAGCGGTGGTTATACTTCTACAACTGCGTAATGCGCTATCCAACTGCGTAACCATGGAGCCCCTCGAGCCCTTAGGCTTTAAGGTGAAGGCTGATTAGCTTTTAGCGTAACGTTAGCCCAGCGGTCTGCTTTCTCCTTCTCTGGCTCTAGACGCTCAGCAGACTGCAGCGAAACTCTACAACTCACGACTACTAACGTTACTGTGAGGCCCAATACGTTAGCAGCAGCTGTCTGTTCCTATGATAAACACAGATTATTAAAGTGAAGATGCTGTAGGCTATTTAGTGTTTTTAAACGGTTTAATCACTTGAAATAAGGTTGCTGATAATATTGATAGGGAAATAGTCAGTGATAAAAGTAAGAAGTGTGTGTGTGTGTGTAAAATTCAGTTAGTTTTATTACAGGGAAGCACGATGAGGGGATGGCTAGAGAATAGTGTGTGTGTGTGTGTGTGTGTGTGTGTGTGTGTGTGTGTGTGTGTGTGTGTGTGTCATGAGAAACTGACAGCAAAGCATCGTCTGTCTGAGAGAAAACTGTCTGTCAATAATGGCTGTTTAACTAGGGAACTATTTATTTAAATTTTCAGTTAACTTCATAAGAACACCCTGCACTTTTTGTTTTTGTTTGAACTTAAAAGAAAGATAAGTAAAAGATTAACATTTCAGTTCAGGAAAATTTTAGGGAACCATTTATTTGTTTAAATTGTGTTATGTTGCAAATCTGATAAGCTGTTGTGTTTATTAAACATAAGCTTAAAGGCATTTAAATGAAGTTAAGTGTTGGAGTTTGTATTATTCAAAATGTTGACGCCAATATTTTCCCTTTTTCTGTAAATTAATATCGGCTCCAAATATCGGTTATCGGACTACTAATAATCGGTATCGGCCCTGAAAAAAACATATCGGTCTATCTCTAGTTAGCACACAGCTTTGTGGAGGCGTTCGGCGTTCACCTGCGCTATGTCGTCTCGGCCCGGGTTGCTATGGTCACTGAACCAGCTGAAGAAGGTCTGGTAGACGCCATCGCCGTTCCTGGGGTCGCTGTGCACCATCAGGTTCTGCCCACGGTGCCAGAGGATGGGGTTGGAGAAGGACACCGGGGATCCTGAAGGAGAGACGGCCACCATGTTAGCGTTCTCAATAGAAAACCAATCAGAATATTAGCCATTGTTCAAGGCTTAAAAAAGTGTAGCTAGTTCCCCCTCCCTTGAGTAATGCTCACCTCCCATCCCGACGTGCACCTCCTTCATGATGACGTTGTTCTGGAAGTACGGGTTCCTCCTGAAGTGGAAGCGGATCCTGGAACCCAGTTTGCTGTTCTTGAAAGACTCGATCTGCAGAACAACGAAACATATGGTAACAAGTTTGAAAAAAAACATTTGTGATGAACAACAAGGCGCTCCATGGGCTGGGCATTATTTGTCTGGTCGATTTACCTCGAGGTCGATCATGTAACTGAGTGCGTCCTCATCGGTCTCGTCGATGTGAGCGGAGAGATGCGGGTGGTTCAACAGCTGACACGTCCAGGTTAAGGAAATGTACATAGAAACGGAAAGATATAAATCCACACACACACACACACACACACACACACACACACACACACACACACACACACACACACACACACACACACACACACACACACACACACACACACACACACACACACACACACACACACACACACACACACACACGAAAGGATACAGCGGTGACCCAGAAGCCCGGGATAGACTGGGTGATGGTCCGACGCTGGTCCAGGTGAGGCCGCCGCTGCCGGTTCATCTTCATGTCGAGCCTCTGATGAAGGCGGACGCTCTTCTTCTCCAGGGTCTCCAGCCTCATCTGTACCTGCGCCAGCAGGGTCACCGACTGCCGGATCTCAGGGGCCATCTTGACGGAGACTATGGCGCACTCGCCATCTTCTTCATCGTCCTCGTTGTCGGAGGGGAGAGAGGAGCTTGGCGTGGAGGAGGAGGCCGGTGTCGTGCCGGGGTCTTCCTCTTCTGTATCTGGGATGTCTTCCACATCCCCTCTGGCCACACTGTGCACAGAGGTGGAGCTGTCTGCTGCAGCTGCCAGCGTCTTTAAGGATTGCTTTAAGGAGTCCCGAACCCCAAGTTTGACTTTACTCTCCCTTTCATCCCGTTTCACTTTATTGGATGATGAAGAGGTTTTTTTACTATCCTCTCCAGCTCCTGCAGTTAGACTGGCTAGTGCCTCAGCAGCCGCGATAGCTGCTGAATCATCTGATTGGTCCGTGGAAGTTGATGGAGGACACTCATGTCCTCCACCATCTCCTCGTGCATTTATGGTACCCGGGAGATCCGACGAATGTGCTTCAACGGTACCGCTCGTGTGTGTTTCCGTCTGGTCGGTTTTTGCAGAAGAAGGTTCCCCTTGGCCTACCGTAATCGCACCATTACCGGTAGTTTCTTTGCGTTCGACTTCCTTGCTCGTGCAACTTTGTGAAGTTGATGGTTTTTCGTTTGATGTGTCGGTTACTTTGGGAAGCTTGAAGGGGGTAGGGCCACTCTCATCCTCGGGTGGCGCGCATCGTTTTGTTGGTGCTTGCTTGCACCCCACCGACTCACTCATGTTTGCTGGTTATATCTTCAACTAGCTACGTCCCCTGCTAGCTGGACTAAAAGGGACGTTTCTAAAATATAATACGGTTAACACTTACTCGCCTTATAAAATAAAATGTGAATCAAACCTTCCAAAGGAAATGTTTCACAAAGATGGTACAGGAAGCAGTCATCTCCTTTGGTCCGCGGCCTTGCATGCGAACGTGCTAGCTTCGGCTAATGTTGTTGCAACTGGCTAACGGTAGCAGCTCACGTTCACCACTTCTTGCACCATCAAAAATACGAATGATAATATTCTTAAAAAATCAAGGAATACTTAGCATAACGTCCAATTATATCCAAGGTATGCATAGATGTTGGAGATTAAATATAAACTCTTCGCATTAGTTTATATTTCCCTTCTTCCTCCTCTTTACTACCACCGTTCGTCGACGTGACAGAAAAACATTTCGTTGATTGGCTGCAGCGCACCGCGCTAAAACCTTCCAGCCAATCAGCAAGAGGGGGTTGTTTACATTACTTCTATCAGCCAATCAGAGCAGCGCTGCTGTAGTGTCCACCAGTACTTTTAATTCTTTAAAGGATTACAGAGCTATTTCGACGGGGTTAATGATACATATAATTAACTTTCACAGAAAGTTACTAATTCATAGTTGTAACGATATCGTTTTAAACGTCATCGACACAGCCATCGGGTCCGTTTTCCAAAATGTAACTGACAGATCGGCAGGTGATGCTCTATGTAGACTATAGTATGGGCACATTTTCCAGGACTTAGATATTAATTTCAAGGGCGATTGGAAATAAATAAATGACGGATATCAGTCTAATATTTTTTTATCAGCCATTTATTAACTTAGTAACTTGTAGCCCTATGCATGCTGAGGAGGTATAATAATTCTCCACACGGGACGCCCTAGTGAACTTTAACGACCTATGTGGTTTTCAAGCATTGCCGATTTGGACCTTGAAGATGTATGCTCATTTTAATACATCGTAGGCATACACATGCTTTGTGAGTGGAATCAGAGTGGGCGTGTACGAACCAAACAAAACTCAGCGTGTCGAAGGATTATACCAAGCTAAACGACACATTTGGGGCATGAAGTGACGGTGGGTCACTGCTAAAATTAGGTCGCTCCCTTCCCTGCCAGGGCAGGCATACAACATGCAACTGCGCAATACAAGTTATAGTCGTTTATACCAGGGGGGGGGCATCCATGATTAACATTACCACCAGCACCCGTTTCCAGACGTCTGGATGCATGGACGTCGCTGAACCAATGTCATTCATTTTATAGTTGTCGGAGACATTAATGCAGCGGTGCTATTTCATTGCCATAAAGGGCCTATCACGAATGCAGAATGTCGTTCTTAACTATTCCAAGTCAAGATGGTCTTTTCACCACTGTGAAAGCAGGTACATCTGCCGAAGACGGAGACAGTAGCACTACGTGTCCAGCGGATGATGATGATGAGGAGGAGGATGACGACGAAGACGATGGCAGCGAGGAAGTTAATTTCATCCCGAGATGCTCTCCTATCCCAAGGAAGCGAGGCCAATCGATATTTGATGAGGCGGACGAGTATATGCGTATACAGTTGTCTCTGCCTGCAGCCAGGAGAAGGGTAGCGTTCGCTGACACAACAGGTGGGGATCTGGTCGATGTAAGGGAATTTGTTGCCTTCGATTCTGATCAAGAAGAGGACCCAAGGTATGAAGCGGAGGCTGCACATGCAAGAGAGCCCACCTACCGCATACACACAGAATTCCACGTGGCAACGAGAAGTGCCCTGGCAGAGGCTGTTCAAACACACAAGGTGGAAGTTGAAATGCTGTCCCCCATAGAGAACGAACCCCTTGCCTTCAGTGGGATCGTACGAGTGCTCAACATCTCCTACCATAAAGCGGTGTACATCAGGTCCACCATGGACCACTGGGCCACCTACTTCGATCATCCAGCTGAATATGTCCAGGAGTCAAGTGATGGAGAGACTGATGCGTTCTGTTTCAAGTTGTCCTTCGCCTCACCTTATGACACCCATGGTTCCAGCATTGAGTTTGTTGTTCGCTATGAAACCTCTGATGGGGACTTCTGGGCCAACAACTCACAGTTGAATTATGTGGTGACCCTCTTAGTGTCTTACGAAGATCATTTAACTCCAGTAAACACTGACACAAAACAAGAATTACGAGGGATCCTGAAAGCCCCTAAGTTTTACAGGTAAATATCATGGCCGACTTTTATTCCAAGGTCAGGAAAAGTAGAAGGAAAACCTGTTTCTAATGCTTTGAAGCTGTCCTGGCTACACACATCAAGGTTGTTTTAAGTTAGTAAAATAAACACTTAACATTTAACATAACTGGATACCAAACATCTCCCTCAAATACACCTCTGCTGTAGGCTTCTTGTATGATGTATTTACTTAAATGGATAAAATAATGTCATAAGCTCAGGAAACCGACCAAATTTGGCGATACAGTGTTACGCCTCGTGCCCACTGCACCGTCAGTATTTGGGCCATGATTACTGAACGTTGGATTTAGCTAACTGAATAGCTCCAGGGATCTAGTCATTATCCAATTGCCAAGGCCTGACCTGATGTTGATCGTAAGTTTTCAACTGTACAAAGTAACTTCAATATCCACATGTGTTGACGGTGTGCAGCTGGCAAATTGTATAAACATCGAAGCTATAAGGCTTTCAAAAGAATGGGGGTGAGTTGAAAATGGTACACAACCCCTATGCCAGTGGTGTGTGGCAGCGATCAAAATAGGCAAAGGGCAGGTGTCGTTTTCCTACTTGACGTTTGCCTGCGATAAGTCTTACCTTTGACCTTTACTACCAGTTCCCTTAATAAAGGGACTTCTGGCAACTGCAGTTTCAACTGGCCTAATATACACACAGAACTGTGTGTTCTGCGTGTAACTCTACAAGGGTACATTAAAATGCTTCATTACAATTGTTGCACTCACACCAAACTAGTATGAGACAATGAGAGAGCATGGAAAACCCTGCTAGTGTAGCAACTAGCAAGTGAACAGAAAGAGGGTATCGGTTAAAATTACATGACCTATCTTCTGCAGAAGGTCAGGGTGTGTAAAGGGTATAAGAATACGACTGATCTCGTGTCATGTGGTGGCATACCGGCGGAGTCAACCAAAGTCAAACAATCCTACATGGATTTGATTTTTTATAGTAAAATACACTCTCTTCAGTATACCTTTTATCAGAAGGAAATGCATGTCACTATGTAAACAAGAGTTTTGTATATTTAGGGCGCATCAAGAGGGATATTTAGCTTTCTATTTGTGTATCTCGTTCTCGTCACATCTTTGCTTTTGCCTTTGCTGTATCATCAATATACTGAAGAGATGGAAATGACTTTCACTATCAAAAGAAAACTGAAAACGATAAGCGTTTATGTAAATATTCTATATACTGTACTCTACTGAGCCTTCAATTACAATTACAAATCTATACATCTTTATTATGAACTTCAATTGTAAGTGCTGGTGGAGTCAGGCTTCACACTGCACTTCAAATCCCTACATGGAAGATTCAGACTTGGGGAATAAGGTTGATAAAAAATAATGATCAGTCCGGCACTTGATTGTAAGCATTTGACCTATTTAGCCGAAAGCAATATGAATTTAGATTCACTTTTCACAAAGACAAGAGCGAAATCGCTGAAGTATATTTACTTTAGAAAATATGTAATGGTATATTTTACAAAACCACATCCCTACTTCTTCCACTCTGTACCAAATCGATATGTATGAATAAAGTCCTCCATTCACATCTACCTCATATCCCACAGCGCCCCCAGTGATCAGAATGCCTGGGTTGAAGCCTACGAACCATATGCCTGTAGACCACAGAGTGGCTGTTGGTGCTGAAAGACATGCTGAAATCTGCAAAGTACACCACCATACCTGTACAGAAGGCCCGGGATGTAATATTCATACATAATATTCCTATTGTCTTGGGATAAATAGGAGGTTATGAGCTCGATTGGTAACGACAATGCTACTTTATCACAACATAACTTGAGATTGTAAAACAAGGCTAATAACTTGTGACATCAAAGCAAAGCAAATAAGCAGAATAATTATCATGATCCTTCACAGACCTCTGTATTTTCAAGAATAATATAAGTTAACAAACAGATACATTGGGTTTAGCACTTTGTTAACAGGTTATTTTTTTATGTGGATTCTGATAACCATCTATTCTATTTTTTTTCAGTATGGACAACGATGGACAACATATGGATGAAGGTATATTGCAGATTAAATGTAAATGAATATAAAATGATGAAATCAAATTAATTTAATGTTATACAACAGTTAGTTCTGACCAATTAATTTGGTTGGAACATTCCATGAGTATTCACTCAAGACATTCCATGAGTGCTGATATAGAGTATAATAGCACTGGGACTTTTAACTATACATGTATCACTCCGCTTTAGAGGTGTTCTTATAACCGTTAATGTTATTAACGGTCTTTATGTAGCTTAGATTACTGGTATGTTTATGTGTTGCTTGGCAACAGTTCAGTCCCATCACAGTTGTGGATCTATTTGTGTTGGCGGATCCAAATAAATCATTAAATAAACAAACAAAGCATATCAGTTGTTGCTTATTACTGTTAACTAATAGACGGAAAAGGAGAATTATCCTCTGTGTGCCATTAACCGAACTCTGTTAACTAATAGATGTTAACTATTACTGTTAACTAATATAACTTGTTTAAAAGCAATATTACACTCAAGGTCGTGCTGTTGTCCTGAATATCAGCACGGCTGAGTTATCTTCGGCACTCGGCCTACGGCCTAGTACCTATGACCGAATCACATCCGTGCTGATATTCCGTACACCAGCACTCCCTCTCATGTGATAATGCTTAATCGCAGTTACCAAATAGCATTACAATAATGAATGCATCTATATGCATGCTACATAGTCACCATAGACATCATAACAAGTATCATTCCATATACTTGCACAATGTTGTAATACCATTAAGGGTGGTACGGTGTTTAATCAATGTAGATATAAAGATCCATTAATTTGGAGCTCTATTTGTTGTGCTTATCGTATTTGCAGAGGACCTGAGCACCTCCTCCCAACCACAGCATGTCGGGCCTAAACCTGTTTGCCCAGTTATCATTCATCCAGAGATCGACTTAGAGGTAAGAAAAGAACGCAAACCTTTCAAAACTATTCATCATAACAACATCCAGGCATCCAGGTGCACCAAATGATGCCATTTTTCTTTGAACAAATCTTTACCTGGAAAAGTCAAGATTAGCTCTTTATATTATATGCAACGCGCTTGCCAACAACGTATAATGGAGGGATACATTCTGAATGATCTGGATTTGCATGCAGTTGTTGATACAATCCCATCCTACTTGAATTCAGCAGACCAGGTACAGTAGGTCATTCATTCGGTCCTTCATTCACAATACATTTCATGGAACTAACCAATGTCCATTTCCTTAACTCTTTGTATTGTCCACAGCTCATAGAAGCTTCTGCAGCGGTTTAGGTAATATCTTACTGTTAGCCGTTACAGCATGGGAGCCTCGTGGTCCATCGTCACTGCTAGGGTGTGAATGTATTCACGCTAGCAGTCACGATGTAGCACCCCTTTTGATTCATTGTACTCAGTGGTATGTTCATGGTGCATTGTGGTTGTTTTTCATTGTATTGTATCAGTATGGAACTCAATAACTTTACTTAGTGTTCCCTGAGTTCTTGTTAATATTAATGTAATTTGATGCAATATAATGTTAATGTTGGTTTATTTGAATGTGCTACATGGTTACCATATAGTGTCAAATATGTTCCTGAAAAAGTTGTTTGCCGACTGACCACTAACTGAATCATAAAGATATTAATCATTAATCATGAATCTATCAATCATGAATTATGAATCTATTGGCTCATGAAACTCATAGCTGTTTAATGAATTGTTTGTATGTAATGTATGAATATGTATGAATTCCTCAGAGCTCAACCTCTAGCTTGCATGTACATATTGTAGATATTGTGTGTTGTGCATAAAAAATGTGAGAAATTATGATGGGGTGGAATTATCCAAAACTGAGGATATGAAAGTGCTGATAGCTGTGGTGTCAGTTTCGATTCCAAATTACATTGAGGGAACCAGCTGTTAACCAGCTGATTACCACATGTCAGGGAGCATGTTCACAGCTAATTTAAACATATTTTCTTGACACACGTAAATTGTAGATATTGGGAAAAGCTGAATTTCAAAACTGGGGAAGTTACAGTCAATCTTAAACTTAATCGTCTTCACTATTTCCTTTTGGGTATGAATTCACATTACAAGTGCAATATTTTGAAAACATATGTTTGAAGGCATTTGCTAGCTAGCAATTCAAAGATGTTTTTTTATTATAGTCCTGCAACAATTTTCCTGTTTGTATTGCCTTGTTCGTATTCACTCTCAGTTTCACTATGTCAGCATGTACTCCAAAGAAAAGCATTTCTGCATTAAAATGTTTTTTTGCCAGTCTGTGTGTAATCGTAATGTGTTTTTGGAAATGTTACCATTACCCTGTCTTGGATCTTAACATTATTTTATCATGTTTTCCCAGACTGCCGATGACACATTTGGTGCCCCACGGTCACCGAACCAAGAGCTCCAATCTCTTGACGATGCACAGTGCGATGAAGCCAGTATGCCCCACCAATCACCTTATATGTCTTGTCGTAACACAACTGACCAACCATTCCATGTTCTATCTCCAGTTCACACTGCACCTCAGTCCAGTGAGTCACCCTCCCTACCTTCAGTCCCCTGTGAATCGGTCAACCAGATTTCAGAGCGTTTAGTAGAAGCCATCAGCTGGTCCGCACTGCAGAACGATCCGACCCCCTTTCAGCCTCACACACCGAGCTCCAGCACCAGCTCTCTGGCAGCAGATGAGGAGCAGGGCAAAGACAGCTTTGCCCTCGATAAACTTATACCATTCACTGCTACTCAGTCCCCTATTATGGAGGCCAGCAGCCATCTTAGTAGTGAGGATGATGAAGTAGAGATGTTGACCTTGAGAGATGGAAAGGTCAAGCTAGCACAAACGTTTTCCAGAGGAGAGATAGACTTGTTTGATGAAAAAGTAAAGCATTTAGATTCAGAATCCGATGAGTGCACATCTGGAAGTAGCCCCCGAAATGAGATCACCCCGGACAACGTTGAAGGCAAGTGGAGATTCTGTAAGACGGAGGAGGAAACCTTACAGACGGCAGCATTGGAGAGCTTGAACAACGCCGGTGTTCCAGATGTTCCATCCACACCTAACACACAGCTGCCTGCAGCATCTGAAATGCTAACTGAGCAACCACCTTCCAAAGTTCAACATTTGGACCTTCTGGAGATATCTATGACCACAAAAGTGGGGAATACATATACTGGTAAAGCACATTCATGCCTGTTGACGCAGTTGGAGTTGCTAAGCGTAGAGAGAGAGACAGAACAAGAGAGAGGAGAGACACCGGCTGTCTTGATGAGCCATTCAGACGATCCTTATGACAAAGAACAAAACACAAAGGTGTATGAAGAAGAAGCAACACCAGGAGATGCTGCCGCATTATTAGAGGAGGACGAGAAGGTCCAACAAGAAACACTGAGTTCAGACATCGGTCAGACCAATGGAGAACAAAGCTCAATGTTCCAAAGCACTAATACTGACAATCCATTTGAACTTGGCACATCAGTAAAAAACAACTTGCTATATCCGTCTGATTCTGAGGCGACAGCAACACAGACCTCGCTGGTTGACCCCGATACGATATTTAGAGACGCATTTGATGACCTAAGAGAGACGAGCCAAAGACCAGAAGAGGAATCCATTGATTTAGTGAGCCCAGATACGTGTCTCACTCCCCCAGCTCCAGAATCTCCCCCTAGGTACGGCTCTCCTCCTTCAATCGGATCTAGCGAGCTATCTACCACGCCGTCGGTGGATTCCACTGCTACATCTCCTCTCTGCGTTCCCAAAGCAGAGAGTCAGGTGTTTCTAGGAGAGGAGCGACAAGCTGCAACATCAAACGCAGTCGCAGACACAAACACCTCGGCGACATCAGATGTTAACGTGTGTGATGCTACGCAAGGCAGGAAAGAGGTGGTGGAGCCGCCTCAAACACCCTCTGACTCATCGTCAGCGTATCCGCCCTACACCTCGCTGACAGCTGAAGAGCCGTTAACCTCGCATCCAATGTGTAAGGTGGGGAAAAACCTGAGGCTCAGCATCACCTTCCTGGGGGGGGCGATCTGTGTCTCCGTGGTGATGGCGGACCCCAGTTCCCTGTTCATCGTGGGACTTGTTTTGTCTGCACTCTTCTTTCTGATTGCGTCAGATTAGAGCTTTGTGGGGAAGTGATTGAGGTTTTTGTTTTTGTTTTCATCGTTCCTAAGAAGCAAACAAGTAGCACATGTGTGAGGATGTTATGATGGGGTGCACGTTCTTTATGTTCCTTTATGTGTTGTAATGACTTGTCATGTTGTCAACACAGACTAGTTTCTGATACCAGGGGCACTTAATACTTTATCTGTACTCATCATAATATCATAAGAATTCTCTCTAAAGGAGACATTGATCAGAAGAAGAAAAAAAGACAACGTGACGAAATGTTGTGGTTGTCTTATACACTTGCAAAGTCTGTTATCAGACATGAATATATACCCATTTATCGCAAAACATTATTACACAAAGGCCTTAACAATCACTTGAATTTGATAGCACAACTGCAGCGTTTTGCTTTTTTGTATTATCAGAATTATGTCAGAGATGTTCACAACGTCCTTCCACTGTGACACATACATATCACAATAACATATATATGGTTGGTTTTGCATGATTTATAAGCCTACTCCAAAGAATATTAAAGGTTTACATAATATATGATACGGTCTCTTTTGTATCTTCTTGTTACCTTTGTTTTCTCTGTCATTCTTTTAATTCCCATAAGGGTTATGGAAATCTATGCAGCAATTATCCAAAATATTAGTCATTCTCTTGTGAATGTAGTTATGCCGAGGTAAACTGCCATCTTTTATATATCAACCTGCTGCTGTTATTGTTTCAATGATGCCAACTGCCCACCCCAACGATAAAAAATGTCAGTGGAATTCTGAATAAAAAACGTGTAGATTAAATCACAGGTAAAGGAAAGGAGTTCAATGGCCTCAACTACCCCTCGGCCTCTTCTGACGCTGTAGTCAGTGTCACAGAGTCCAGGGATGTCAAAATGAGCCTTTAACATATCAAGCAAAGGTCACACATTGCACTGAAGTCATAGGGTTATATTACAGAGCAGGCCACTCAGAGAAAGTCAGCTAATTCAGTCGTTGAGAATTCCCTAGGAAAACTCTTGAAATGTTACACGGTTGACTACAGGACACGTGTAATGTACTGATGATGATGTTGTTGTTGAGGATGATGATGAAGAAGATGATGATGATGGATTGAGAATTTTTGTGATCAACCTTTTCCTATCAAAAACAGTTTTTCATTAGACTTAATAAAAGTATTTAAGGTTAACTGTCTGTGTGGGGGAGTGTATGTGCGTGTGTGTGTGTGTGTGTGTGTGTGTGTGTGTGTGTGTGTGTGTGTGTGTGTGTGTGTGTGTGTGGGGGGGGGGGGGGGGGGGGCGTGAATGCATGCGGGTGGGTGTTCGTGCATGCATGCGTTTATGTGGGTGTAGATGTTATTACCACTTTATGCTATATTTCACAGTTACAATTCCGTGGCCAGCAGCAGGCCAGGGACGGTGTTTTCTTTGCTACGGTTTTATTCTCGCTGTCTCCCCTCCAGCCCCTAGCATCCTCCCCTCCCACCCCAGCGCTCCCATCGCCGAACGCAACCGACATATTCCGCGAATGTGCGAGCTGCTCCCTTGCAAGCAGCCATAATTGGGATTATTCAAAAAATAATTCGCTAAATCTAGCCATTATTATGTTTGATTTTATCCAGATTTCGGGAGGGTTCCTCAGACAGAACTGCAATTGACCATGCTGGATTTCGTGTGAATTCTTTATATTTTCGGTGATGGAGATTTTTATTATGGACTATTAAGCTTTTGTCTCCCTTCGCTGTGGAGAGCAAAACAAAGACTGCACATTATTTCCGCGTACATCAACTGCCTTCGATGTGAAATATGAAAAAGCAGGCATTGACCGAGGACATTGTGTCTCTAAACGAATTGTTCTCTTGTCATTAGTCTACCAGGACGATATCCACGAAGAGGATGCGCGATCTTTTTTCATAACGTTGGTGGGTGGGTTATAATAAGCATTGAAAATCTGACATCATTTGGATATATGAACAAAACATTTTTTTTCCCCGCGTATGTTCCAGTCATCGTCGGTTTTATTTGTGATCTGGATATCCATCTTCGACGTGATGCTACATGAAATCGCCTTTTATTATCATCAGAGGATGTTACACGGGGACAAAATCCAGAACACATCCTCCTCCTTCGCTATCTGAAACCGAGAAAAGGGAGGCTGTGAATATTGGTCTACCTTCACAGAGACCCCACAGCATCCATAACCTAGATATCTCTGTTTGGTGATCAGCTGTGGATGATCAGATATCCCTGTAATGCGTTAGGTTTAGTATAGCCCTGTGCCGTGGAGGAGGATTTATGGATAACAGGTGTTGTTTTGGCTTGACAGCACACCGAGAGCATGAGGCTGAAACACAGCTTTTCTCCTAACTCGAACAACATCGGACCGAGGCGTTGGGGATCATTTGTTACAGTTTAGAACCGTTCATTTGACCAAATAAAGGGATGAGAGGTAGGTAGTCCCATTTAACATTTGAGACACACGCACGCGCGAAAACACACACGCACGCGCGCACACACGCAAGCATACATACAATATAAAAGAAGACTAAACTGTGCAATTGCAGTGCCACCTGTTTATGTGGTCCACATTGCTGTGTTGTTAAGGGCCCACCAGGCCTCACACTGTGTATGTATTGGCATGATTAGAATACGTGTTCACGTTAGATCTGTGTATTATTTCCAACATTGACAGAAGGCAATTCTGATTTCTGAGATTCCTTCTTTGTTTGAAGACGTGAAGGCTGTGCTGGGATGTGTATTATAATGTTCAGCTTTTGTGAAATTAAATCATGGGTTTTGACCAGAAAAACGTTGAACCATCTATTTCCATAGATAATCAACAGTTCTGATATAAGGCAAGGCTTCACCCCGTTGTTGTTCTTCCCATTTCCAACACCAGTGTCTCCTGGACATGAGGCCTTGTGTCGGCTGTGCTCTGTCTGTTCCAGCCCCCTGTACACCCCCATGCATTCACTCAAACACCCACACTTGCACAAAGTATGTGAGCTGGTGTATCTTAGCAACGGGCAAGGTAATTACTGTGAGAGCCAAGGAGTTGGCATGCTGTAGAGCTGCTGATCTGATCCGAGTCATAGAGGGAACAGGGAGGCAAAGCGCTCCTCTATGTTGCCTATAGCCGACACAATGTTCTCTCTGCAGCCGTGGCCTGGTCGCCTTTCCCCCTCCCTAATTCTATCAGAGCCACAGCCA
This sequence comes from Gadus macrocephalus, assembly GCF_031168955.1. Taxonomy (NCBI): domain Eukaryota; kingdom Metazoa; phylum Chordata; class Actinopteri; order Gadiformes; family Gadidae; genus Gadus; species Gadus macrocephalus. The sequence goes on along the minus strand of NC_082382.1, from coordinate 10,179,305 downwards.
ACATGTCTGACCACCTTTTTTCGACGCTTCAGGTGGGAAACCTTTGTAATTTTCTATTTTCTCTGTCCCCACATTCACAGGTGGTGAGGTCCTGGCCGTAGAGGAACCATGAGCCTGGTCTTAGAGTAGCTCCTCCCAGCCCCACCTTGCGAGACGAGAGAGCGAGAGCCTTGGGAGAGCCACCAGCGGCTGTAGGAGGAGTGGTGGTGTTTAACAGGGGCTCTTCCTCGCCACCGCAGCTCCGGTGGTGTATCGGGTCACCATGGCTAACCAGAGCTTCGCCATCGACGGCCCTGGTAGCCTTCTGGCGGTGTTGGCCTCGCAGAGCCAGGCCAAAGGAGGCGGCAGCACTGGCGGCGGCGGCGGCGGCGGCAGCGGCGGCGGGGGGATCTCGGCCTCGGACGTCTCCGCTTACTTTAAGCTGATCTTCCTGGGGTTGATCATCTGCGTCAGCCTGGCGGGGAACCTGCTGGTGTCACTGCTGGTCCTGCGCGACCGGGCGCTGCACAAGGCCCCCTACTTCTTCCTGCTGGACCTGTGCCTGGCCGACGCAGTCCGCTCCGCCGCCTGCTTCCCCTTCGTCCTGGTGTCGGTCCACAACAGCTCCGCCTGGACCTACAGTGCCTTGAGTTGTAAAGTGGTGGCGTTCATGGCCGTGTTGTTCTGCTTTCACGCCGCCTTCATGCTGTTCTGTGTGGCCGTCACCCGCTACCTGGCCATCGCCCACCACCGCTTCTATGCCAAGCGCATGACCATCTGGACCTGTGCGGCCATCATTTGCATGGTCTGGACACTGGCCATCGCCATGGCTTTCCCGCCCGTGTTCGACGTGGGGACGTACAAGTTCATCCAGGACGAGGACCAGTGCATCTTTGAGCACCGCTACCTGAAGACCAACGACACGCTGGGTTTCATGCTCATGCTGGCCGTGGTGGTGCTGGCCACCCACGGCTTCTACGCCAAGCTGCTGCTCTTTGAGTATCGGCACCGCAAGATGAAACCCGTTCAGCTGGTGCCAGCCATCAGCCAGAACTGGACCTTCCACGGCCCCGGGGCCACCGGCCAGGCCGCAGCCAACTGGATCGCCGGGTTCGGCAGGGGCCCCATGCCGCCCACTCTGCTTGGCATCAGGCAGAATTTACACAATCAACACCGACGCCTGCTGGGGATGGAGGAGGTGAGGTCAGAGAGGAGGCTGGGCAGGATGTTCTACACCATCACCCTGCTGTTCCTGGTGCTCTGGGCTCCCTACATCGTGGCCTGCTTTTGGAGGGTGTTTGTCACGTCCTGGGCCATCCCACACAGGTACCTCTCCATCACCGTGTGGATGAGCTTCGCCCAGGCCGGCGTCAACCCCATCTTCTGCATCCTGCTCAACGAGGACCTGAGGAAGGTGCTGAGAGCGAACCTGCCCACCTATTGGAGGACTAAACAAAACCTGCCTCAGGATGAGGCCTACTGCATCATGTGATGCGGCCTACCGCATCATGTGATGAGGCCTACCGCATCATGTGATGAGTTTTACCTCATCGTGTGATGAGGTCTACTGTATCATGTGATGAGTTCTACTTTATCATGTGATGAGTTCTACCTCATCATGTGATGAGTTCTACTGTATCATGTGATGAGTTCTACTTTATCATGTGATGAGTTCTACCTCATCATGTGATGAGTTCTACCTCATCGTGTGATGAGGTCTACTGCATCATGTGATGAGTTCTACTTTATCATGTGATGAGTTCTACCTCATCATGTGATGAGGTCTACTGTATCATGTGATGAGTTCTACCTCATCATGTGATGAGGTCTACTGTATCATGTGATGAGTTCTACTTTATCATGTGATGAGTTCTACCTCATCATGTGATGAGGTCTACTGTATCATGTGATGAGGCCAACTACACCATGTGATGAGTTCTACTGTGTCATGTGAGGAGGTCTACTGCATCATGTGAGGAGGTCTACTGCGTCATGTGATGAGTTCTACTGCGTCATGCGATGAGTTCTACTGCATCATGTGAGGAGGTCTTCTGCATCATGTGATGAGGGGACGGCAAGGCGTATATCCAAGATCAAATACAATAACAAAATAATAATTCACGAAGATAAACTACATTAACCAAAAAAAAGTCAAAGTGTACGAGTTAAGTTATAGTATAATTTATGTTTGAGAGGAGCCCGGGCAGTAAACGATGCACCTTGATAAGTGTCCACGTCTGTGTTCTTTATTTTGATTAAGAGTGCTGAGATTTCACTGAAATTACCTGACAAGATTGTGTTTGAGAAACGAGCAAAGAGGGAAACAGAAAAAAATAAATGAGTAAATTGGGTTTCACAGACTGTATGACAAATGTGTGAAAGATCAATGAAAAAACAATCATCAATACCAAGCCAGTATGACAGACACCATTTAATATAATGTTGCCTTATTTCAGAGGGTCATGTTGTATAGTTTGGCGTCTTTGGGGGCCTGAGCCTGAAGAGATACACAGCGGACTGAAAATCTTTCAATTAATGTGTCAACGGACTTTCAATGGAGAATGTTCTTTTAATGTGGTTCCAGACGGGGAAACACAACACACAATAACACAGAATTACGAATGGATTCTTTAATATTAACCCTAACGCCTTTTTCATAGGTTTCAGAGGAAACTGCAAAACATGAAGTGGAAAAGACATTCTTGGAACCATTTGCGAAGCGGTTATGCGCCCAAAGCCCTAACATGCTTGATGTTTTTGGACTTCATTCCGGGACTGTCAGGATTATTTGTACTATAAAAAAATGCCTGTTTTCCTTTGTTTGTAAACTATACATGTTGAGCAGATGACACTATTTTGAAATATGACTTGATTTAATATTGTACAGACTGTAGGGATTAATATATTTCGGCTCTTTTTTCTATGATATTTGTTTGTGTGTGTGTGTGTGTGTGTGTGTGTGTGTGTGTGTGTGTGTGTGTGTGTGTGTGTGTGTGTGTGTGTGTGTGTGTGTGTGTGTGTGTGTGTGTGTGTGATGGAGAGAAATAGCATAGTGAGTGTAAGTGTGAAAGAGTAAAGTGACAAGAAGGGAAAGAAAGAGTGAGAGAAAGATTGAAAGGGATTGAAACAGATGAAGGTAAAATACTGAAGATTGACCAAATGGTTGCATAAAATGCCATTTTTATAGTAAATTTATTTTGTTGGCCTAAAGATACAAGTCTTTTCCAAAAAACATCCTCTAGTTATTGCATCCTTGCAATTGCTGCAACGGACGATATGGTATGTATTTTGGGATTTAATCAGAAAACATTGTATAAATGAATGATTGTGAGCAGAGAAAATGTAATAAACCAACCTGCACATTCTAAGAAAAGGTCATTAATTTTAATGCGACTTTGATAATGACGTGACGTTTTCTTTAAATATTGCTAAATAATTAAAATGGATTTTTTTTGGTTGCAAAAGATCCCCCTCAAATTAGTATTAATATTTAAACTATTAAACAGTGCCAGGTTTCATGACGGCCATATCTCTCGATGGCTACTATATTTGTCTTTAATTCATGATTACAGTTCATTCCAAATATATATTTGGGAAATGCTTTTAAGATTTTGGTTGGGTGCACAGAAACAGGCTTTGGCCAAGTTGGCTCTCCAAGTGAAGATTTATGTAATGAAAATGTCTGACCCATGTTGGGCATACATGCATATTTGTGCAGTAGGATTTCTTAATGTGTACACTTGCACAACATACTGTATTAGCATGCATTTAACTGCATTTCATAGATCTGAGAATGGAGATCAAACTGTATAGCTGATGGAAAGGCTTGGAAGTTCGAAGTGAAATGAGGTCCATTGTTTTTGTGTCTGGCAATTCCTTCGCAAGACAATATTATGTATCTGTACAGTTAAACTGAGTAGGTTATTTTGCCCACTCATTAATAAAGACTCTACTTTTGATGCTTTTTTTGTTTCGGGTTTGGTGAGCTGATGACATGGACCACTGACAAAAATCAACCCAATGTAAAAGGAAAACAAGCATACTGATCCTAAGAGTTAGACACATCTCTAGTCTTACAAACAAGGCTTTAGATTGATATCTAGAATCTGAAGCTCCGATCTGGGTGAACAGGGCGTTTCACTTTCTGTTGCATCACCTTTTTATTTGTGAAGAACAAAAGATTATTGTACAATCTGCTGAAAACGTTAAAAGAATAATAATGTGCTTTATTTATAAAGCATCTTTCCTACTTAAGAATGCGGCACAAAGTGATGCTCCAGTTTACACCTTACACATGGCATTTGCCTTTAAGCTCTGTTGTGAAGCTTACGTATCTGGGGAGTATAAAGTCCTTCTGTGAGGATCTTCATGGTCCTCACCAACAACGTAGCCTCTTAGAGATAAGCCTGATACCACAGTAAGGCCTTGTGCATTGGTCATTGTTATACAAATAAGTGTCCGCCCTGCTTAAGCAGTACACACACAGGTTGTGTTGATTCTTTCTACCCTGAGATACCGCAGTCCAGCTGGATCAGTTAAATATGGATATCCATTCTACACTATGTTTATCCAAGAGATAACAAGAATGATTGTATGTACAATTAACACATTTGCAGACACAAATATTTCCATGTCAAATACTGTTAAAAGGCAGGTCTTGCTGGTGATATGAACAATATCGGGTACTCAGATGTTTATACATTCTATGAAGAATTTCCTTCAAATGGTCAGTGCCAATCTTTCATAGATGCAAATACCCTTAGGTGACTTGGTGATCTTGCTGATCTGTGGTCATTAAAAAACTAGATATATTTTAGTTATCTATATCCCTAGATCTAGATATACAGTATACATCTTTCTCGGTTTTTCTAGTGACTCAAAGCTTCCGAAAAATAAAAGGACCACTCCTTACAGGAAGTTTCAGTAGTTTATTTATTCATCATGTTTGCATTAAATAAATTATATTAATCTGCCAATATCGTGACTTTAAACCAGCAAATGCAAAGACAGACACACATTCTGATTCATGATTCATTTCAAGTGTCGGTACGGACTTGTTCTGGATGTAATGCCATGCACATCAGACTACACCACCAAAGAAGAACTGCAGAAGCTAAACAAAAAAACATTGGATAACTCTCACCGATACCTACTGATGACTCACTTCAATGTCAGAGAGGACCTCTGAATATTGTAATGGAATGTGTTGAACATTGGTTTGTGTTTCGGTTCATATTCTGCATATTCTAGATAGAGCGGGAGATTAAGGTTCACGTTTCCATTGGAGCTGCAATCTCTTCTTATTCATGTTAAACTTGGCTAATCAGATGGAGTTGTTGCATTAGTGTTTCCTCGCCTTCCTTCACAAGACCATTCCTAAAAAGACCACCTCCTTCAACGTGTGCTGCCCTGTGGGCGTTAACTAAAGCCAGCTGCTACCAGACCAGAGCCTGTGTGGACGTATGCCTGGAAGGGGTAGGAGCGTATTGCAGTGCGTGGAAGCGCTGGCCCGTCGGGCCACATGGTCACTTCTGTTCCCGCCTCCAGATGATGACCATGCCGGTGGAGTCGGCCGACGCCAGCAGACTCTCGTCGCAGTTGAAGCTGACGTCCAGCACCGGGCCGCCGTGGCCCTGCAGCTTGTTTACGATGGCCTTGGTGTTGCGCTCCACGTCAAAGAAGTACACACAGGTGTCCTCGCTGCCCGTCACTGGTTGAAGGATGCAGATAGGGGAATGTTATGAAGACATGAAGGTGTCCAGGTTTAACTGTTGCACCAATTCTGATGTTAGTGATTTTTATATAACTAATAGCTTGACTATTACAGTTTTGGATTAAATTAAATTATTTCTTTATGAATTCATTTATGCAAATTACATTTTGGGCCAAATTATATTTAAAAAAAAACATCAGAGGTTTAATCACTCAAGCAATTTTTTTCTTATCCGATTTTTAATGACGTTATGAGGCAACCTTATCACCAAACGCTGAAACACCCCCTCCAGTCCAACTCCAGACCAAGAGTTTAACACAAGACGAAGGCAATACTTGACCTCCCCGTAATGCTTCTCTTCATCAGTTTCCGTACAGTACACCCTTGAGAGAACCATTTCCTTAGCGTTCCAGGGAGAATGAGGGGAGATGACCTACCGACGCAGGCTCCCTGTCTGAAGGACATGAGGGGGCAGAAGATGCTGTGGACGTGCTGGGAGCCGTGCTGGATGGGGAAGCTTCTCTTCAGCTGCAGTGTTCCCTCGTTATCCACCACCCTGTCCACAGCACAACACAAGCCTCCAATCAGTTTTAAAAACCACACCGTAGGACATGGAGAACAACATTACACTGTCATTGTGACATAAAAGTGTTCCGGGTTCTTGGTCTACGCCCCTTTGTATTAGTCAAGGAAAACAGAAAGAAGTCCAGGGGCGTATACAACGCCCCTGGACTTCTTTCTGTTTTCAGCACCCCAACAAAGGTACGCCCCCTGTATTAAAAGCACAACAACAGAACAACACCAACAACAGATCTGCCTTCACTAAGTGTCTGACAATGCTCTTGTCAGACACCAACAGTGTTGTCAGACACCCTACCGATACAGTAATAACATAACACTTTGACCACTACATTAGTAATGCAACATTCTGACATGTACCGTAGTAACGTAGCACTTTGACCTGTACAATAGTAACGTACGACTCTGACCTGTACAGTAGTAACGCTTTGACCAGTACAGTAGTAATGTAACTCTGACCTGTACAGTAGTAATGTAACTCTGACCTGTACAGTAATAATGTAACTCTGACCTATACAGTAGTAATGTAACTCTGACCTGTACAGTAGTAATGTAACTCTGACCTGTACAGTAGTAATGTAACTCTGACCTGTACAGTAGTAATGTAACTCTGACCTGTACAGTAGTAATGTAACTCTGACCTGTACAGTAGTAATGTAACACTGACCTGTACAGTAGTAATGTAACACTCTGACCTGTACAGTAGTAATGTAACTCTGACCTGTAGAGTAGTAATGTAACTCTGACCTGTACAGTAGTAATGTAACACTGACCTGTACAGTAGTAATGTAACACTGACCTGTACAGTAGTAATGTAACTCTGACCTGTACAGTAGTAATGTAACTCTGACCTGTACAGTAGTAATGTAACTCTGACCTGTACAGTAGTAATGTAACTCCGACCTGTACAGTAGTAATGTAACACCGACCTGTACAGTAGTAATGTAACTCCGACCTGTACAGTAGTAATGTAACTCCGACCTGTACAGTAGTAACGTAACTCCGACCTGTACAGTAGTAACGTAACTCCGACCTGTACAGTAGTAACGTAACTCCGACCTGTACAGTAGTAATGTAACTCCGACCTGTACAGTAGTAATGTAACTCTGACCTATACAGTAGTAATGTAACTCTGACCTATACAGTAGTAATGTAACTCTGACCTATACAGTAGTAATGTAACTCTGACCTGTACAGTAGTAATGTAACTCTGACCTGTACAGTAGTAATGTAACTCTGACCTGTACAGTAGTAATGTAACTCTGACCTGTACAGTAGTAATGTAACTCTGACCTGTACAGTAGTAATGTAACTCTGACCTGTACAGTAGTAATGTAACTCTGACCTGTACAGTAGTAATGTAACTCTGACCTGTACAGTAGTAATGTAACTCTGACCTGTACAGTAGTAATGTAACTCTGACCTGTACAGTAGTAATGTAACTCTGACCTGTACAGTAGTAATGTAACTCTGACCTGTACAGTAGTAATGTAACACTGACCTGTACAGTAGTAATGTAACTCTGACCTGTACAGTAGTAACGTAACTCTGACCTGTACAGTAGTAACGTAACTCTGACCTGTACAGTAGTAATGTAACTCTGACCTGTACAGTAGTAATGTAACTCTGACCTGTACAGTAGTAATGTAACTCTGACCTATACAGTAGTAATGTAACTCTGACCTTGCTGTAGTAATGTAACTCTGACCTGTACAGTAGTAATGTAACACTGACCTGTACAGTAGTAATGTAACACTGACCTGTACAGTAGTAATGTAACTCTGACCTGTACAGTAGTAATGTAACTCTGACCTGTACAGTAGTAATGTAACTCTGACCTGTACAGTAGTAATGTAACTCTGACCTGTACAGTAGTAATGTAACTCTGACCTGTACAGTAGTAATGTAACTCTGACCTGTACAGTAGTAATGTAACTCTGACCTGTACAGTAGTAATGTAACTCTGACCTGTACAGTAGTAATGTAACTCTGACCTGTACAGTAGTAATGTAACACTGACCTGTACAGTAGTAATGTAACACTCTGACCTGTACAGTAGTAATGTAACTCTGACCTGTACAGTAGTAATGTAACTCTGACCTGTACAGTAGTAATGTAACACTGACCTGTACAGTAGTAATGTAACACTGACCTGTACAGTAGTAATGTAACTCTGACCTGTACAGTAGTAATGTAACTCTGACCTGTACAGTAGTAATGTAACTCTGACCTGTACAGTAGTAATGTAACTCTGACCTGTACAGTAGTAATGTAACACTGACCTGTACAGTAGTAATGTAACTCCGACCTGTACAGTAGTAACGTAACTCCGACCTGTACAGTAGTAATGTAACTCTGACCTGTACAGTAGTAATGTAACTCTGACCTGTACAGTAGTAATGTAACTCTGACCTATACAGTAGTAATGTAACTCTGACCTATACAGTAGTAATGTAACTCTGACCTATACAGTAGTAATGTAACTCTGACCTGTACAGTAGTAATGTAACTCTGACCTGTACAGTAGTAATGTAACTCTGACCTGTACAGTAGTAATGTAACTCTGACCTGTACAGTAGTAATGTAACTCTGACCTGTACAGTAGTAATGTAACTCTGACCTGTACAGTAGTAATGTAACTCTGACCTGTACAGTAGTAATGTAACTCTGACCTGTACAGTAGTAATGTAACTCTGACCTGTACAGTAGTAATGTAACTCTGACCTGTACAGTAGTAATGTAACTCTGACCTGTACAGTAGTAATGTAACTCTGACCTGTACAGTAGTAATGTAACTCTGACCTGTACAGTAGTAATGTAACTCTGACCTGTACAGTAGTAATGTAACACTGACCTGTACAGTAGTAATGTAACTCTGACCTGTACAGTAGTAACGTAACTCTGACCTGTACAGTAGTAACGTAACACTGACCTGTACAGTAGTAACGTAACACTGACCTGTACAGTAGTAATGTAACTCTGACCTGTACAGTAGTAATGTTACTCTGACCTGTACAGTAGTAATGTAACTCTGACCTATACAGTAGTAATGTAACTCTGACCTTGCTGTAGTAATGTAACTCTGACCTGTACAGTAGTAATGTAACACTGACCTGTACAGTAGTAATGTAACACTGACCTGTACAGTAGTAATGTAACTCTGACCTGTACAGTAGTAATGTAACTCTGACCTGTACAGTAGTAATGTAACTCTGACCTATACAGTAGTAATGTAACACTCTGACCTGTACAGTAGTAATGTAAGTCTGACCTGTAAAGTAGTAACTTATTGAGGCAGGCGTTGACCAGCAGAGAGGGATCCCTGGCCTCTCGGCTGATCCACGAGCGAGCAGATATGCTGCAGATGGAGCTGCCCTCGCTCACCACCAGACGCTTGGCTTTGGTTAGCTTCCCTGTGTGTGTGTGTGTGTGTGTGTGTGTGTGTGTGTGTGTGTGTGTGTGTGTGTGTGTGTGTGTGTGTGTGTGTGTGTGTGTGTGTGTGTGTGTGTGTGTGTGTGTGTGTGTAGGGGGGAGGGCACAAACAGCCGACACAAGCAGAAAAAACAGATCAACCCAATTTCCTCTGAACCACAGGCACAAATTATAATTTTGATTATTATCGTCCAGACAAATAAAACGATAATAACACACACACACACACACACACACATGCAGAGCTTTTGATGTCTACCTGTGGCCATATCAAACAGGAAGGAGAAGATGCTCCCCCGGTCGTCCCCGGCCCACAGGATCCGGCCGGGGGCATCAAAGGAGAGCGAGAGCACGCGGCCCGTCAGCTTACTGGAGCCCCCCTTCACCTTCTTCCCCGTGGAGATGTTCACCACGTGGAGGTGGTGCTTGCTGTTCCCCACCTGCACCACACAGTCAACCAGGAAGCATCAGCCACCAGTTCATAACCTTTGCCAAGATTGAGCGGACCCCTGGGAATCTCTCTCTCTGTCTCTGTCTCTGTCTCTGTGTGTGTGTGTGTGTGTGTGTGTGCACTATATAAATATAAAAAATAAATGAGCCCTTTCTTTTTCTACCAACGCCACATCGCAAAGAGTCCGAACATGAATTGTAGGTTGGGTTGGCCATGTAAAAATAACCACAGCAAGTGCATTCGCACTGCGCAGCTCCGCGCCATTCAAAAAGAGTGACTCACCCACCGAGAAACAAGAGACAAGAGAAAGAAGCTTTGGATGCACACGCCAGCCTGCGATGCGGTCATCAAAACAGTCGTCTATTAAAAGAGGAACGGATCTGAGGCCGCTGTGCTGTGTGTTCTGCTGGCAGCGTGCAGCGGCCATGGGGGGAACAGCTCCCCGTCTAGCCTGGCATGCCAGCGCTCTTATGAGAGGCTCCTAATATGGCTCTGGTACCAGCCGACCGGCCCTTAATGAGACATACAAACCGGCCTTTTAATTATCGACATCTTCTGATGTGGACAATTTTGTGCTCATGGCAAACTGGGAACCAATAAATGATGGGCTTTGGTGAAGAGGAAATAGAAGTAGACACTAGCCAAGTAACCCTACTAAGGCCTAAAAAAAATGTTTGTTTGGTTCCGGTTTCCGACCGACCCTGTCAATTTATGTGCGACCCAAATTATTTTATGAGCTTTATAAAAAAAACAAAAAAAAAACATTTTTTTTGATGCAAACTATAATTACGTTTTGGTACAGCACCTCTTCATTCTGTACAAGGATGAGCGAATTTTCTCGTTTTTAAATGAAAACAACCTACCTATCATTCGCTGCCGCTGGAAAAAATAAAATAAAAAAATAAAATAAATTCCCTACCTACCCATGACCTCAACTGACAACCAACAGGAACCAAACTTTTTTTTTTTTTTTAGGCCTAACCCCCGCTGCAACACTACCGATTACCGTAAGACACCTGGCCATGAATATTCACGGGAGTGAAAACACCCACACACTCATACAGCGCATAACAAAACAGGAGGTCAAAGTGCAACCTTGTGTGTGACAATAACAATTATATTCAAAACAAACATTTTAATTCACAATTAGCATGTTCTGTTCTGCACAATTTCCTACATCCGTTATTCTGTTTCCATATTCCTTCCTGCAGGAAGGAACATTGTCCACCATGACTCCTGCACTCACCACAGTCAGGTTGTTGTTCATGGGCTGGAAGGTGCAGCACAGCAGCTCGCTGGACTCGGGGTCCCGGACCTCTCGGATGCACCGCCCGTCCTCCGTGTTCCAGATGCGCAGCGTCCCGTCGAGCGACGTCGACACGATGACGTCGTTGCTGAGGGACCAGGCGAAGTCGGTGACCGGCCCGCCGTGGCCCTTCAGGATCACCTTCACGCTGGCCGGGGGCGGCGACAGAGTCATGATGGACAGGGTGCCGTCCAATGAGCAGCAAGCGAGGAGGTGCTTGTCGTCATTGGCGAACTGCAACCGCGGAACTAAATCAAAGAACAAGGGTCGAAAGAAAATGCTAAATTAACTTTAGTTATTTATTAGTTTAAAGTCGACGGTACAAATTCACAAAATAAATCACCTGCTGAGTCCACGTGTTGGTCAAATATGTGGTGCATGCCAGCAAAAGCGTAGTTTTCGCTCAGGGTGGTGTCCCCCGCCATGGCGCGGCTGGCCTCCGCCACGGAGGTGGGCACCAAGCTGCCCGGGGGCCTGCAGCCAGCGGGAAACAAGAACAAACCCCGGAGGAACACGATCAATAAAACACACCTCACTGCAGCGTCCTAAAGCTGACAACTCAATATGAAGGATGTGACCGTTACTCACAGAGACCATGCCATGACAGCTTACAGGCAGTAAATCTCAGGAGAAAAGCAATAGCACTATGCAGGACCCAATGAACCAACGCAGAACGCGGCCGCGTGGCGAACAGAAGGCGGAAATGTACCAGCACTGGGATTTATTCCCCGGTGGGTACCTTTCATCGTAGACGCCGGCCCGGTTCATTTGGGCCTGGAGCTGGTAGGAGCCTCTGCTGACCGACCGGCGGTGACCGCGCGTCCCCTGAGCGCGGGGGTCCTCCTCGAAGTCCTGTTCAGGAGGAGCAGCAGGGGGGGGGGGGGGGGAGAGGAGCCAGGCCGCGTGGAGTGAGCCAACGTGCTTGCAACAGGCATTTCATTGGCAATCAACAAAATACACATGCTGAGAGAGATATTTTTCCGTGGTAAATTGTCTATCCTATGTTTTTAATCTATATTCGTTATTATTAATGCCAGCCCCTTCCAACCAAGCTGCTCAGTTAATCAGTCAGTCATTCGGCACTGCTACAATGATCTCTGTCTCAAGAGACTGACTTGGGATCGTTCACGCCAAGCAAAAGTAGTCATCGCTACTTCTACCCCCCCCACCCGTACTAGTAGATTTACATTTAGCTGAGCATGGATATATCTCACTGCCCCTCTCTAAGCTCTGTTTCCCTCGGTCTGACCTCCATGCGGTCCAATGTTGTGCGGGAGCTGCGCACACTGCTGGCCCTGAAGCTGCTCTGCTCGGACAAGGGTCCGTAGCGCAGGGCCAGCAGCTGACTGCGCAGCCTCAGGTACTGCCTGCGCAGACCTGGTTCATAGCCACACTTGGCATTCTCTCTGAGCAGCTGGCTGCGCCGGCGGATGTATTGGGTGCGGAACTGTGGGAAGGTTGGCGTGCGGTAAGCATTATACCTAGAGAAGGCAGAGACAAGACGTAGGCAGACTTATCGACCAACGATTATGTATATACTACACACAGAGCAGGCCTATTGATGACCCTCACTGAGCATCCTGTTGCCTCTTACCTTGCGTCCACTGCCAACACCTGCTGCCAAACTGCGGCCATTCCACAAGCACTCTGGATGGAGAAGAAACCACTGCCGGGGCAGATTCTGTGTGTCATTGTAAATAACAGAGCGGTTTACGCCATTACTTGAGTTGGCACTTTAGACAGAGTAGGATGGGTAATGATTGGTAGATGACACCTACTTTGATGTAAATACAAGCTAGCACATGGGTTTTTATTGTGTATTTAACGAGTAAAATAAAGGGTAGGTTTGTAATGATAAAGATAGCCTACGTCATGGCTGGTATCAGGTGAGCCGTGCAGAAACGGAGGCCAGTGAAACACGGCTGGTAGCTAACGCGCTATCAACCTAGCATAATACGATATAACCAGATGCGAACATCTCATCTCTGGAAATGTATTTTAAAAACTAAAACCCACCATACGAAGCACATTTTAAGACATACATTTGAATACCCCTGCATTCATTGTATTTATTCTTTAAATAAACAGTGGAACTGGGTTACAATTGCTCACCTTCCTTAGCTTCTCTCCATCGCTGTTTGACAAGTAAGTCACGTGACACGGCCAACCCAAACATTGGGCTGGGAGAGACTCATGAGTTGGAGCGTTATCCCGGGCTACCTCAACGCAAGCTCTGGTCTCATACTTCCCGTGAGCTGTGTACGCAGGGTAACAGTCCCCGAAACGAGAAGATTAGAAATATGAAAAGGAGAATAACAACAAAGACAAGGCAAATAAATATGGAGATTTCTGATGAATGATTTTACGAAGCAATATCCGAAACATGTAACGGAAACGGATATCCTAGAAGTCTCACCGTTGCTAAACCCATCTGAATGAAAGTCCCGCCCTGGCCAATAACGCACATTTGGAGCAGGCGCACCAAGCAACCTACACAAGCATTTGCATTCAGCACCATTTATGAGACCATTGCATAATTATGTAATTCAGTTATAGAATCATTGGGAAATATATGCTGAATATATACTTCAATATAATTCATTGTTGATACGTTTTTGTTGACACGATTAAATCAAATCTTATCAAGCATATTTAGTGCTCCATATTCAGTGCTCCATCCACTTTCTGGATAACTGGATAAAACAGGGCAAAAATAAGCCTTTATCAAAGCTAAAAAATATTGCCAACACAGTGGAAATCAATCATCGAAATAGCCAAATGAGATACATGATAATTACAAAGTGGCCTGCATAAAAGCATAGGCCTAGGCCTAGGCCCATGCATTCATCTTAAGGAAAATGATTTAATCATAGGTTGCTTTTATCGTTTCCAACACTCAAGGTCTAGCCTCAAAGCTTCTGTTTAAATGAGTCTATAACATGATAAAAACACAATCATACATAAGCATGTTGTAAAAGCTTTCTTGTCCTAACAACAGTGCATGGCCACAGCGGCATCACAATGGTGGGATTAAGAGGTCAGCTCGGAGATTTCGCCTGGCTCAGCAAAGGCCCAGAGGTGATGGACCAGCGCTCAGCTGACTGGGCTCTTTGCTTGTTGGTAGTGTTGTTTCCCGAAGGGGCCCCGCTGACCGGCCCATTCACAGTGGCGGTCCATAAATGAGCGGGTTGAACCCCACACAGGCACAGCATTTCAAATCACGGACTTTGGAACACAGCCAAGATGCCAGGAACAAAAGGTATGTAAAGGAAAACACTTTAAGACTATATATTATATAGGACTATTATGTATTATTAATGTTCATTTAGGTGCTCACGCAGTATTCTCATCCATGCCATGTGTCATGTTGTAGTGAAATAAAATAGGTTAACCGTGCCATAGCAAAATGTGTAACACGTTAGTAGGCCTAGTACCAGAAATGTATGTATTAACAACTTGAACCATTTCTATCCCTTTTCACAGGTAATAAATCGGACAAGAAGTCAGCTCCCAAGGTAACTGTGATTAAAGAATATACAAATGAGATTGATTAACTTGACTAGAATAGACCTGAAATTGCAGTCAAGTTAATCAATGGTATAAAAACAGACTGATTCGTCATCCATCTCATCCGTCCATGTGGTGTTTCCTTATCGTTCACGTCATTCAATCGTTCCATTCTATTTACAGCAACCTCAGAGTCCTAAGGAGCAGCCGAAGAAAGGTGATCAGAAAGGAGATGATAACAAGAAGCAAGGAGGTAGGCATTAAACTAAGACCGTGTTCCCATAGAGTAAATCCCTCTACAGAGAGGCTCTGCTCACAGGCAGGACCGTTCACATTCAGACCTCCTTTACATGCTGAGGTTTCATTACCCCGCTGAGCGCCTCCACTGAAGTGACATGTCCGTCCTCCCCCAGCAGGACAGCCGAAGGGAGAGAAGCAATAACTTCCAGGCCTTCGTGAAGATGGCTTTGGAGACACTGCTGGGGTCCTGCCGTCGTAAGCACGCGGGTCCTCAGGGCAGGCAGGGCTGAGTTAACCTACATGGCTCTCCCCTCCTCCCCCCCACCGCCGCCACCACCACCCCTCCTCCTCTCCCTGGGCGAGGGTGTTTCAGACAGCATCTGCTCCCCCCGCAGAGGGGCCCAGAGCCCGACGTGATCTCCATCCATCACCATCTGCCCTCACTCTCCCCTCCACCCTCCTCTGCTCCCCCCCCCTCTCTTTCTTTCCTGTTTCCCTCCTTTCTCCGCTTGAGTCTGCTGTACGGCAGGTCCAACCAGGGGTCCGCGCTCAGAGCAAAAAACACTGAAGACCTTCCCAGTCCTTCCCAACTCACCCCTACCTTCCCCCAACATCGACCCCTTTTCTCTTTGCCCATGACCCTTGGAACATGATTGGCTGTCTAACGGCCCATTCATTCCTCTTGTAAATAAACATTGAAATAAACAATTATTTCTTACAGCAGTATGTTGTGTCCTCCTCTTATTAGACACAGGAAATCAGCAGAATCAGATAAACATTAGGTTTCGGTGTAAATTGTATTTGAAATACTGCAGCATTTCCATAGGCTCCAATTTGTTAGAAACAATACAATTCAGTTCAGCATTTCAAATAGTTTGGGGTTATCATTTTTGGCACGGCAGGGTGCTTGTGCAAGGCCCATAATATATCATCTTTAAAAATTGGGAAATATAGTGAGAATTTGTATGCTAACAAACATGATGAGAATTATAGGATTAACACTTAAAACAGAATCGATAAATAAGACAAAATACACTAAATACTGTGAATAACAAAAGATTATGGAAACAAATAAATGAAAACACACAACAATAAAAAATAACCACGTCTCAAAACCGGAATACATAAATATATACATATAAATTAATATCAAGATAAAACGGAAGGTCTATAACTCAGAACATTGACTTAAGGGTGATTTATGATGTTCTTTGAGATAAAGTTCACAGCTAACAAAAATGGAGAAAAATATATTGATTCCCAAACAGTGGTTTACAAACCCCAATAGGAAACACACAGGAAAATGTCATGAATGAAATAGGAATAGGAATCAAATTAGGGGATTTTTTATTTTAATTATTATTATTTTAATAATATTCACATATTAACCTGTGGCCCTGCCCCCACCTGCGTTTGTTTTTAGACAGAGACGTCCACATGCAGGCTGATGAGAATGACCTCTAGCAGCAATCCCCTATTTTAGTTTCTACAGTACTTCTAAACCACTGATGTAAACACAACGAGTTAGTTATTTTTCACGCTCTATCAAAAATTCCCAAATAGGAAAAAATACTATCGTTAATAATAAAATGTGTCTTTATTTCCTAAACATGTGCTTTTTTTCTCGATCCAAAGGGAAGTGGTTGTTTACCTATACAGTACATGGCTAAAAGAGTAGAGATGTAGTAATTCTAAGGATAGATGCTATCACCACCAAGGAAAATCCCACTGGACGGGCAACTCTCACAGTCGATGGCGAGCCCTAGATAAAGGCTACTCAGAAGTGTCCGGTGAAAACAAACAAATCGCTGCCATGCCAACGGCTATTGATTGTGACTCGCAGAGAGCTACCTGAAGCTGTCGTCACAACTCCCCAAGAGGTGGAATTAGCAACTGCAGCTCAGAGTTCAGGAAGAGATGAGGAAAAGGCTGGGGTGAATAGATCTAGAGTATATACAGTATATACAAGTATAAAACAGCCAGTCCCCAGGTTGTAATGGGAGCGTCTGGTTCCACGCGTTCGGTCCCGACCACACAGCTTGCTGTGATTGGTTGGATCGCTCTGGAGGTCCCTCTGCGTGGACGAGCTCACAGTGGGAGGGGCGGGGGCGGGGTTGTGTTATGAGAGGCAGTCGTGCAGTAAGTTGTCCCCTTATTGCTATCTTACTCATCTCCTTCCCGGGTCTGCGTCCTCTCTCCCCACTATAGGAGGATGCGGTACAACACCCAGCTGCCGAACGTCAGCCAGTGGCTGCTCCAGCTCAGCTCCGACCACTTCTGGATGGTGTGGTGGGTCACGTCGTCCTAAAGGAGAGCAAACACTGTTTTTCAATACGTTTTTGTTCAAGGTGTGTCTAAGGACATACTTGCAAGTGTCCATAGACACGGTGTGTCTATGGACACTCCTTCCATGGTCGGAGCCTTACAGTGGAAGTGGTTCGACAGGTGAACCAAACACCAACATCAACATCAACATCAAACCTCTCATAATGTGTCAGCAGTTTCTCAGAATATCTGACCCACGTACAGCAATGTTTCTATGATGGGCAGTAGGCTGTAGTAAGTGGTGCAATAATGTGTCTAAGAATAGCTCATTGATTCAATGTTACCCTATGAGACTAATGACCAGCAGGTGCTGTTGGGGTGCGGAATGTCTCGAATGCTCAATGATCTTGATGCCCAGCACAGTACTAGGGGTGGGGGAAGAATAGATTTTTCGAAAACGGGAATGGATTTTTGTTCTGGAATCGCTATGAATCGAGAATCGAATCATTAGATACCGTAAGATTCGCACCCCTAAGGGGCAATCAGTAAATGCATTCTGCATACTGTGGGCGCCTTTTGTAGTTGAAGGTTTAAATTAATCTTAACTAACCCATTTCCGATAATAATTTATAGTATTAAAGTTATTCAGCAGAGGTTTTCATCCAAAGCGACTTGAACTTGTAGATACATGTCACTCAGCAGCAGGTTAGACTTCCTGCTCTAGAATACAAGGTGGACTGTGGACATCGGGGACTTAACCGAGGGCTATTGTGCTGGGAGTCACCCCCCTAGCCACTACATGACTCAGCCACCATCCGGGGAGCCCTTCAAGCAACATGGCAGATACACCTAACACCCAATGAGAGGGACGCAAACTGTGCGGAGCTGACCTCCTCCTCATCCATGTAGTCCACGCTGGAGTTGAACACAGAGCCAAGGTAGGTGAGGTGGAGCACGGCCAGGGCGCTGAACGCTGTGTTTATCACAAACACCCATATCGCCTGGCAACAAGAAAGACAGTGACATTGATTGACGTTATTATGATGACTTGGAATAATACAGATAAGATAGTTGAACGCAAATCCTTTTTCAAACTTGGTTGCAATTCAATAGCCTTTTATTATGGCATGGTTTATTCTCCAGACATTTTCTGCTGCTTTTGATGCACTTTTTCTCACAATCAGCCGAATGGGATTTGCTAGGACTTGAGCCAAATAACTCAGAAAAATGAACTCATTAGCGAGACAAAAAGAAATCCATTGAAGTGCTGTTTTGCAACTGCGGCAGTCGTTTTTGTTCGGATTTTGTGGGCTGGCAGCACAATCCAACCTCTCCATTTACATCATAGCTTTCAACTGATCTGGATTCATCTTAGATAACTTGTTATATACTACTAACTTTACTTTAGTCGTGACTTTTAACATAGTTTGTCTTAATTATGAGGCACGGTCAAAAGCAATGCTTGGCGAATACAAGGCAACGCACCAAAGACAATCTCAACATAAAAATCACCTTTTTGTTGTGATGAGGGCAGTTGGGCGGACATTTCTTTGACAGCACACACGCGTTAAAGATGGATGCCAGCCTTTTGCGTAATACTGAAAGATAGAACAACATTGCCACAACAATAAAAACTCCTTGCAAGGTAAACTAAAGCACTGCAGTCTACAAAACCCAGTACAGCCAGGCTAAGCAGCTGCTCCAAACAATGCCAAGAGTCTCAGGAAGAAAAAAAAAGATAGATATTCTTACCATGCTCAATGTACGTGATGAACCCTAGAGAGAGCAGCACTGCCCCCAGGTGAAAACTCAAGCCCTAACAATATCAGGCGGAAGAGACAAAGAAAGAAAGAAGAACGAAATACTTTCAGTGAGACACAGAGACATGTCGAGGCAATAGAAAGCTGTGGTGATTATTAGCGTAAAACTAGAAACATCAGACTCACGTGCAGGAGGGCACTGGCTGTGTACGTCACCATGATCGCGGAAAACGTTCCGAATTTAAGAGCACTGGTGAACACATCTAGAGCACAGGAGACACACTTAAATAAGGCGCATTAGCATTCCCTTCATGAACATGAAATAAAAGCAACAAACAAAAGTAAACAGTGCAGTCACAAGGGAATCCACTGCTGCCAGGAGACACGAAGATGACTTACATGTGTGGAGGAAGCGAGACATTGGGAGGTTCCAGGAGGTGACCACCTCCACCATGGACCTGGGGAACTCAATGCTCAGTGGCTTGGCCACGGTCACATCCCTGGAAGTCGAAACGTAACGCCGTTTGTTAGAGCTCAAATAGAAATAGCTCAACGATATGTGCTACAGCTGAGAGTGATTCTGACCATTTGAGGTTTTCCTTCTCCTCTGTGAAGCCGGCTCCAGCCAGCGTTGCAGTGGTCTCGCTCAGAAAGCCGACAAAGTAATTACTGAAGTGAAAAGACACTGCGTTCTCGTACGCCAGCAGCCACCTGGGGGGGGTGTTAGTCATTACATGTTGTGTTCGAGTTTGACTTTAATGAAGATGAATGGATAAAAACAACTCTGAAAATGTTGTTTTTGTTTTAACATACCTTGCTGATGAACCCCTAAGAACCAAAGGGATATATGAAATATGCAACGTGATACGTTATATACAATAAAATACCATACAGATTAAGAACCGCATATGAAAGGCTGTAACTGTTTATAAAATCACGCTCGAATTAGGGGATTATTCAAAAGTTTTTTGAAGATTCAGTTCTTGGATCTTTCCCTTAAATTAATAAAGGCTTAAAACAATCATTCTCCACCCTAAATTCCCTGTCAGCATGCCATTCATCATGTCACATTTATTTTGATTGGACGAACTGTTGCTAGAAGCACAATATTGTGTGATGCCAAATATTAATAAGCAAGCAATTTAGCAAAGTGTTAAAAACCTTACCTGATCTTCCTTCTCTTTTTGCTATTGGGAAAGCATGAGAAAGGGAATTAGATAAGGTTACACATTAAACAAAATGAGTCTGCAACTGAAGGAAAGCTGAGCAATATATAAATTCAAGTTACTACACACTCACCTGCGTAGTAACTTGTCCCCGTAGATAGGTATGAAGTATGGAAAGAGGTAGGGCGCCACACAGTTGGATATAACAAGGCAGAACTGGCTCTTCACCCAGCTGATGGACACTTTGAAGAACCATGAAAAGCTCTGAGCGGGAAGAGAGGAAAGGTTAGAAACATTAGCCTGGATATTTCCTATGCAAAAGTATCATGAGATGGATGTAAGCCAAAGAAGGTCAGGCGTACTAGTTTACGTCCTTCCAGGGCATCCTTGTAGCTGTTGAAACTGATCCAGGGACCGAATATGACGGTGCCCACAAAGTAAATGTAGCCCATGAACTCTATAGGTGAAGGCACACTCTTAACAACCCCTCTGTCGAGATCAAAGGCCAGCGAGATAGCCTTCATGGCTACCACCATCTGGGAACCTAGACACAACAACAACAACAAATATTAAATATAAAGCAATTGTGTACATTATGTGATTAGTGAGATTAAGTGCTGAGCATGGAACCCTACTTGTTTATAGGTGGATAGTGTTACCAATGAAAATTCGGATAGTGTTACCAATGAAAACAAGTAATTCAATATAAAGAATGTGGAATATATCCTTTCCATACAGAATATATATATATATATATTCATGCATCTAGGCTGATGCTGTTAAGTAAGTAATTATATATTATTTGCTTAGAGATAATGATATTGTTATTATTATATTATGCTTAGAGATAATAATATGTTATTCAACAATATCTTTGCGATTGTGCCATGCTGGCACTTCAGTTGAATATGAACTTGCTTTGTTTACAATCTATTGCACTTGTAAATCAGAATGCATCATTGAAGTATTTATTGCTGTTATCCCTCGATTTTGTAAATATACCGTAACCTAGGCTAGTGATAAACATGTTTTGCTACCTCTCACATGATTTCACGGTTCGGTTCTGTCCAGTTTACAGCTGACACCACAACTAACATCCCAATGCTCAATGCTATCAAAATGGAGGCGGTCATGAACAAGCTTTATAAATGCCTTGCCAAATGGATTAATGAGCCTACCTCTCATCTTGTGCCAGGTGGTCGTGTCCATCATGTGCAGCTCTCTGATCACAAGACACACAAGACACATCCAATGTTAAACCGATATGGTGACGCAGGACAAACCCTCGCTGCAACACCCCAGTCTAGGAGCACCGTGTTCATGTGGTGTTAGCCAGAGCAAACCAACCCTAGCAGCAGGTAGATGAGGACGGTGATGGAGAGGAAGGTGCCTCGGATGCTGGAGTGCCGACACAGGAAGAGGATGAGGTAGCAGAGGAGGCTGAGGAGGACCACCCAGATCATGTGCAGCTCAAAGAACAGGTAGAGGGTGTAGAAGCCCCCCGCCACAGTGCTCAGGTGCTTCACAAATGAGGGGAGACCTGGCCAAAACCCGAAATAAAGGAACATTAAAAAAATATGATCAAAGCAGGTATACAATTGTTGCCAGGCACCATTTTAGCTGCGCTCTCTCACCAAACATCCAGAGGAGTCGGCACAGCAGGCAGATGACCAACAGCTGCCAGACCTGCTCCAAGCCCTGCTGGGCTGTAGGCAGGAGACAGCCATGGGTCAGCTCCTGGAAGAACTCCTGCCGGCTGAATGTCCCCATCACTAGCCTGTAAATAGGAAGAAAGTCCAACAAAAATAGCAATAAAGAAATATTTGAATCCCCATAGTAGGCTTATATTTAATACTTAGTATAGACACACGGTTGGTAAATCATTGAGTCTTCCTTCTTCTCTGTATAACCTAAAATAGCAAATCAAGGCAAAAAAAAAAGCGTCACGCAATCCATAACTAGAAGTGAAAGGCTTCTCATTTAATATTCGTCGGCTGTATGCACTTGGAAATAAATATTTGTGCGCTCGAATGAAATAGGCCAATGCAATATTCAACTTGACACAAAAATAAGCCCGGGCGTTCTACGGGACACGATATATATGTGTATTTCTAAGTGTGTTGAATAAATAGATATTACAGACTACTAACGTTATGCTCTCCGCAATGCAGGAGTTGACTCACAGCCCCCTAGCTACAACAGATGCTAACCACTGTGCCTCTCGATTGAGAGCTAAAGGTTCATACGAGATTGAGTGTTAACTACAAGGTGGCGATGGCTGCTGAACTTGCTAAACCTTGTCTGGGATTATAAGAACCATAATGACACTAAATGCAAGCGAGCTGCTCCTCGTCTTTGAGCGAAACATGCATTTTAGTTTTAAGAGGGAAAACTTACCCTTTAATACCGCAATAAAAGGCGTGCAATCCGCGACCTAGCAATACGATTATGCTACCCCTACATGGAAATATTCGGTGCTTATTATGGCTGTGTTTTAGTCACATTCAAACCAGTGGATGCGTATCTGGACTGGAGGACTCCCATTGTCACAGCATCAGCACCACTTGCCTGCCTGAGGATGCAGCCATGCAACCACATATCATCCAATCAGCCGCTTTGAGTGTAGGAAAAACAGCCAATCAAAATCGTTACATTGTAATAGCGGCGCCAAATAGACCAATAGCATTCGTCCAGCATATATGCGTTTAAACCGGTAGAAACGATCCCAGTTCCAGCCATTTGCCTGGACCTGGATGCTTCACATGAGCGTTATTTGCGGGGGAAGGCGGGAGTTTCAGTTCACATGGTTCAGAGCACATAGTCGAGCGAGAGGGAGGGACTTTCAATGCAAGTATATCCGTTGCGTTACCTATTTTGGAGATTGCGTTGTCCCTTTTTCGTCAAAACTCCATATTTATTCATCTTGGAATTTATATTATTCTCGTTCCGGGGACTGTTATCCGGCTTAAAATCTTCATAGGCAGTAAAGACACAAGACATCACGTTGCTGTTGACCGGGATAACGCTCAAACACAGGATCCTCTCTCTCAGCCTACGTAGAAACCGAAACCTTAACCGCCCAGGCGTCCAAAACGTCACGCTCAGCACAAAATCCTTAGCGCAGAGCTCTCATAATAAGGTTAGACTACTGTGGGGCAATAATCCATGTCAATTTCTCATTAAGGCATTTTGGAAAGATAAGCACACTTCGATGCTAACTCTTAGGTCTAGGACAACAAAACAGCCATACTGTAGAAACTGGAGTGATTGTTGTAGTTTGTAGTCTAACGTTACCCATGGAAATCCATAGGAATTTATGACTTTGAGAAGTGCATATAATTTGCCTAAACTTCGACAATTACTTAAAATAGGAATATATTAATTGAAGTTAGGGTTAGGGTTGTATGTTTAATCAGAATACATAGGGAATAACAACAGTAATAAGATCAGACTCCTCCATGATTATTCTGATAAGAATGCTGGATAACCTATCTTCCCAAATAAAGATCAAATGTGCATGATGGACAGCTGTGAGCCTGATTACTTCCTATTGAGGATCAAGAATGTTCATATTTCTTAAACTTGCAGATCAATTTCCAGTCTTCTTACATTATGAATTCTGAAACAGTGCATGCAGAAAAGGCATATTATTTATACATAAATATTTTATTAAATCGAATATACTGTCATTCCACATTTATACCTAGAAGCATTTAAAAGGATCATATGCCACCATTACACATGACAGTGAAAGGTTATTAAAAAAAACATTTGCATACAATTCTTGTGTGCGTGGGCAAATGCATTTTTTTTAAAGAGGGCTTTCTTTCAAAGATGTATGTAATATACAATGGTGGATCATATCATTCAACGTGTATCTGTAAAGTGATTCATTTAAGCAGTGTCATTGATTGAACCAATCTTACCAGAGTTGGTGTGTTATTAGGGTGATTCAAATTATAACTGCTTGTTTTATTTTTTGGACTGATCCTCTGAATTGTTCCAGTATCGGCGAGCGTCATTTAACAACTTAACACAATCCAAACTGTAATAAAACTACATTTGGGTGAACGCACTACGGCTTCCTAGTATTTCTTACTGGCCGACCTCTCTTGCAACAACTCATAATTCCACTTGACTTCAAGAAATGCAGATGTGAGCTTGAAAGATGAGAATATGGCGGGTGGGGGCCCTGAGCGGAGCTGTGGAGGGGTCCGCGTGCCTGGCTCCATCAAGGAAGGCGGGGCCCCAAGAGACTGAGATGAAGGTGTGAGGGCCGTGGAGGCTCGGGGGGCTGGCAGGAATGTGTCCGTATCCTTGCTGAGCGTAGGGGGAGCAGAGTGGGGCGTGAGCGTGTTGACTGCTGTGATCACAGGAAGGGACGACGATGGCCTGCTGAGAGGGGCTTCGACACAGAACACGGCGCTGCCCGGATCCGGCTTCAGCTGTAAACTATGGTCAAGAATGTAAGTCAGGCTGGTATCTGAAGACAGTGCTGTCTCCAACGGCTCCGTCTTTGGCTCAATGAGGGCCGTTTCTGAATGGCATGAGGGTTGGTCAGAGACGTTCAGTGTTTTTTGGTGGAGGAGAGCATGGTACCGGAGGCCTGACACTGTTTTGAAGTTGTGGCTACACACGCAGCACGAAAAGGGATATTTTCCAGTGTGCCTTTGTTGGTGCTCATCCAATAGATAACATGAAGTGAAGTACAACCCACATATCTGACAAGCAATGGGTCCGTCGATATTATGGATACTTTTTTCTACTTTCAGCTGTAGATGTGTGTCGACTGCAGTTGTGGGCACTGGTAGTGAAGTGCTGGCCGTGTCTGCACAACACAACACGGTGCTAGGCCCTGAATCCTCAAGCTTCAGATGTACACTGGGGTAAAGGTCGCCATTCTGAGTGGTATCTGAAGAGGTCCCAGACACCTCTGCCTCTGGCTCAGCCTGGGATGTTACTGATTGAGGGCAAAAGGTCTTATCCAAGAGGTTGTTCCCTTTGCAATGGATGCTCTGATGGCGCTTTAGGTTGTGTAGTTTTGGGAAGGACTTGTCACAAGCGTTACATTGATAGGGATACCTTCCGTGGGAATATATGTGTAGGTGATGGAAATAACGAGTAGTGGAGGTCAATCCACAAATGTCACACAGAAATAGCTTTTTAACTTTACAATGTAATTGTTTGTGTCTTTCCAGCTGTAGATCTGTGTAGAAGATCTGATTACACGTTTGGCACTTAAGCTCCTGGAGTCGTCGAAGGCAAACTGTGGGATTCAACTTCATGGATTTCGGCATCTTTACCTATTGGAGGGGATGGAGTTTTAAATGATGCAAGATATAATGAACACAGTTCACTGTGGTGACTATCACATCTGTTTGTTTCCCTGGGGTGCATTAAGCAGCTGATTTAGTACAAATGATATTTGAAGGTCACTTAATTGGTGGTTATATGTCATAGATCTATATAATTATTATGAATTATTAGAATACATAATATGAACATGTTATTTTGCTTTAACCACGGACCAGAACATCACAATACGAAGATATTATTGTTTTAAATATATACCCATTATTATACTACTAAGTAATTATTATGATTTCTTAATTATAATTAAGATAAACAGTATGGTGTTAACATTTTCTATCGACACTATGGGTAATATTCAGGTCTTTGGATAAATGAATGTATTGTCTGCAAATCCCCTTACAACACCATTATGGTTCCGGTAAGCCTACGCAATAAAGAAAAACAAAAGCCTACTCGTATAAAACATAATTACCTTTTAGCAACCGAAGTTGGTGGTAAAAAAATAAAATAATGGAAAGCTTTGGCGCTTTTGGTTATTCCATGGACGGTCTTCTTCTCTCCATAAACAAACTTTGAGTGTTATTGATTTTATTCCGGGTGAAACGCTAACAACTAGCTTTGGTTCCCACTTAAGAAAATACCAAACTACTGAACTGCAATTTCCATGTCAATTTTTCCATATATATATAATTAGAATTGTCTGTTCAATATAAATATTACATCGAAATCTACATTCTAAACATACATTTTATATCTAAATATAAAATTCCCCTTAATCTAAATGCTTTCCAGAAGCTAAATCGTTTATATTTATCTAAATCTTTATGTATAGGCCAACATCTATATCCTAAATCTAAATCTATGTTTTATATCTAAATCAGGATTATGATTATTATGATTATCATGATTTAGATATAAGATTTAGGATTTCGATTTAGAATTTAGATTTAGATATAGGATTTAGATTTAGAAGTAGGATTTAGGATTTCGATTTAGATACAAAGATTTCAATTTAACTATACGATTATGCATCAGATTTACGATTACAATTTAGTACTAAAATATAGATTTAGATTAAGGATCTAGATTGAACATATAATTCTAATTTTCTGTATGTGGAAAAGGTGACATGAAATTGCAGTGCAGTTTGGAGTTTTTTTTTGTTTATTTGATAAAGCTGGGAAAAAATGAAGCAAAGCTGGAGCTAAATCTGGAAAAAGTGAAGCACGTTTTTGAGCACCAAAAGTTTACAAACGGCTCCCCGTATCGGCACCGTTGCTAAAACACAGGTTACCAAATCCATACGTAGCCTATCAGGTAAATGAAGCAGGTGTTAGTGTAAGCGACAACCACCAGAGGGCACTGTTGTCTCATACATTTAGTATTGTTTTTGTTTTTACTAGGCTTTTGTCCACATCCCAACGTAACCAGTGTCTGTCGAACCTGGCATGATGAATCAATTAAATCACACGTCCACCATTCTATGTGTCTCAAATACTTTTGACAATCTGATGACCTACAGCGGTTGGTCCCTGGAGAATTTCATTATTATTATTTGCCAGTGTTGCCTTGGAGTGTGAAATTGATCAGCAATCCTGCTTTGAGTTTTCAATCCATATGATGATTTTTCACTCTAACCAACTTAAAACCATTAGTGTCTAATGAATATTTTTTGAAGAGGAGTGCATTCATATACACAAAATAAATAAAACTGTAGAACATTCCACACACACAAACGCATAAACATGCACGGACACAGAGCCACACATCCACACACACACACACACACACACACACACACACACACACACACACACACACACACACACACACACACACACACACACACACACACACACACACACACACACACACACACACACACACATACAAACAGTCAATTGTACTCATCCACACCCACAAACAAAAACAAACAAACAATCAATTCTGACCGATTTTCAAATTCCAATGCATACTTCATATTGGGTTTCTGCATGAGTTCCTGTTGAATGATTGCTTCAATATATCAACCCTTAGTCTGAAATAAGATAACATGGTGTTCCTCTCTCTCTCTCTCTCTCTCTCTCTCTCTCTCTCTCTCTCTCTCTCTCTCTCTCTCTCTCTCTCTCTCTCTCTCTCTCTCTCTCTCTATCTCACTCGCCAACCTCTTTTTCTTCCCAAGGTGACTCTTCCACATGCACCTCTTCCTGGTGTCTCATCTCCTCTGCAGTCACAGTGCTACAGTGACTGTAAAGGTGACTATAATCTGATGCCCTTTCCTGTTCGCACCATTGCCATTGCTCCAATAGCGGCATCCATGCCGTAGGGCTGTTGTTGAACTCGCCTTTGTCCCCTTGGCTTTGCTTACTGTGTTAGCCAGAGGAAAACACTATGACAGAAATAGAGAGAGAGAACGAGAGCGAGAGAATAATAAAGAGAGAGGAAAAAAGAGAGTAAGACGTAAGGCAGAAAAAATTGAGAGAGAGATAAAGAGACAAAAGAGATTATAATCAAGTGAGAGAGAGCACAAGATAGAAAGAGAGAGAGAGCAATACTAAGAGAGAGCGACAGAGAGCTACATAATGATAAAAAAGATATGAAGATAAAGGAAGAGAAAGAGAGTAATAACAAGAGAAAGATAAAGAGAGTTATACATAGAAAAAGAGATAAAGATAGAGAGAGATAAATAGAGAATAATATAATGAATTCATGTTAAAAAACCCTTTCACATGTGTATCCTTGTTAAGGGCTTCAATCCACAGTGTAACCTTTCCCTTTTTAACGACCATCGCCTTCACCCTGTGTGGCAAGGAGACAGGGGAGAAGAGGCAGGTCGTAGACAAAGGTTTGATGGCAGAAATAACACCAAGGGAGAGCTGGGTGTGTGTTTGTATGTGTGTGTGTGTGTGTGTGTGTGTGTGTGTGTGTGTGTGTGTGTTGTGTGTGTGTGTGTGTGTGTGTGTGTGTGTGTGTGTGTGTGTGTGTGTGTGTGTGCAGAAGGGGTCACCTGCTTTGTGTGAAGGAAGGATGAGAGGAAGGGGAGAGGAGGAAATGAATAAGGAGAAGCACGGAGGGATGCAGCGTGGCTCCTGGCCGCCATTCAAAGCTTCTCGATGGCCGAGACACGCCGAGAGGGAGTTCAACGCTTAGCGATGAGCGTAGCCACTGATAATCCAGCCTGGCTCATGGGTCGGCTGCCTTGCCCATATATTCATCTCTTGGCTGGTGTTTGACAGGGGGGGGGGGGGGGGGGGGGTTCCTGCTGCTGTTTCAGCAGGTGCACGTGTACGTTGATTCTGTTTACACAATGCCCGCACACAAGCCCACGGGTCGTGGGGTCTGGTTGATGGGTGGGGGTAGGGGTGGGGGGGAGGGGGGCAATAAGTCTGCCAGATACACCGTCACTCAGCAGTGTGGTGGAGGGTTGAGGCGACTACAACACAATTACACATTCATGTCAGCCAGCCAGCCAGCCAGCCTCCCCTCCCCCCTTCCTCCTCCCGTAGATTCCTGCCCCTCCCAGCCCCTCCCACACACCCACTCACCCACTCACCCACTCACCCACCCCCTTTGCTCCTTATTCCTCTCTGCTGCTCGGTTGCACCCACAAATCCCCCAACCCCCTAAAAAATAAAAAAATATATTGTTGCCACCATCCCATCATCCAGCTCCATCACACACCCGTATCTGGCTCAACTCCCCATTACACCTTCTGGTACCTCTCTCGTTCTTTCTACCTCTCTCTCTCTCTCTCTCTCTCTCTCTCTCTCTCTCTCTCTCTCTCTCTCTCTCTCTCTCTCTCTCTCTCTCTCTCTCTCTCTCTCTCTCTTCAGTCTCCCTCGCCCCTTTCCTCTATGTCAACCGTGGGCTGTGACTGAAGATACACACGAGGTATAAAACAAAAGTGTGTAATAGAGGAAGAGGATGGGTGGGGGGGGGCAGAGAGGGGCAGATGAGACACTAGGTAAAGGGCGGGGGAGGGGGGGGGGGGGGGGCTCACTGTGAAATGGCTCGGAATGGGAAGAGGGAGGACTGGTGGTGGAACGAAGCCGAGAGGGGGCTCACAGTCTAGGCTGGGCGAGGGCTAGGCTAGCTAGACCCCCTGAAAGAAACATAGAGCCTAGCTAATGATGTATTGATTTGTTAGCGCCCGCGGCGTCTAACGAGGGGAGCGTGGGCGGAGACAGAGGAGAGGCCACACCTCAACGAGGCCCTGGGTGTGTGTGTGTGTGTTAACTAGACAGAGGAGAGGCCACACCTCAACGAGGCCCTGGGTCTGTGTGTGTGCGTTAACTAGACAGAGGAGAGGCCACACCTCAACGAGGCCCTGGGTCTGTGTGTGTGTGTTAACTAGACAGAGGAGAGGCCACACCTCAACGAGGCCCTGGGTCTGTGTGTGTGCGTTAACTAGACAGAGGAGAGGTGCTGCTTCTAGACATATTTCACGGCTCAACACAGGGGCGCAAAGTTAGGAATGCTTCATGCAGACACACTCTAATGCATGCAACACACACACATGCACACACTCAAAGACACACCCACACACACATACACACACGCGCGCACACACACACACACACACACACACACACACACACACACACACACACACACACACACACACACACACACACACACACACCTAGGGCGTAAGAAGGTGATTTAATGGTCATCCTTGAGCTTAGACCGTTTTCACTCTGTCAATAATGCGAAAATGTGTTTTAGGGGCAGGTTTTGTTTTCTTGAGATAAACAAACGTTGAGCCTTCAAGCGATGCTCTGAGCCCAGCTTGCGAATCAAATCCATGCTGGGTAGGATGGGGTGTTTAGAGCGGAGCCGGCGTCGCTGGGGAACACATTAGGTGAGATCACGCAGGAGAGGAGTGGACCAGAATTAATGAGGTTATCTCTTCATGCTCAAGGTGTGTGTAGCTGTGGGTGTGTCTGTGTGTGGAAGAATAGGTTTTTTCCCCGCATTGATGCCTCATCTCTGAACAGAGAATTCATTTTAAAACAACCCTTCTCTTAATTGAGATATGATAGATATTGACTGAATCAAGTAACGATAGGATGTCACAACATACTCACCTATCCCATGAAAAAGGAAATCAGTTCAAACCGTAACAATTCAATAAAACAGATGTAGACCTGAGATTGTGTTCACATTTCAGAGAGCTGACACAAACAGTGAATACCTTGTGCTCTACCGTGGCTATAAGGCTCCCTCTATCCTCTCTGGCCTCTCTCGACCACAGCGTGGACGGACCACGCCCTCTGTGCATTCAGGGTGTAACCGGTCAGGACAGCGAGAGAGGAGCAGTTAATCCCCGGGGGTCAGAGGGGGCGGGGGGCTGCATCTCATG
>NC_082382.1:10113684-10148132 GCF_031168955.1 Gadus macrocephalus | reverse complement strand
CACACACACACACACACACACACACACACACACACACACACACACACACACACACACACACACACACACACACACACACACACACACACACACACACATACAGAAACACCCACACAGACACACGCACAAACACACACACACACACACACATAATCAATTTCCCTGTTTAAGAACACCTTTGTGTGTTCGGAGAGAGCTGTGTCGAGACTGCGAGAGAGATACGAGATCAGGATATTTCTTTAACTCAGAGGCGATAACCTAGCCTGGGAAGAGAATCACGGGCGGGAATTATGTGAGCACAGATTAAAGGCTTGAACCCTCGTCTAGGGAGAGGATAAGCGAGGAAGATGCAGTAGGAATAAGAATGAAGACGGAGATAATCAATATTCTGGACTAAGAGCCAGAAAATAATTCACATTCAAATATAATTGATCGGGCAATATAGTCCAGTTCGAAGGCTGTTGATCAGATTAAGCCTCAGTCTATGCCTTACTTCCCAGCTTTGCTGGGAATGTCAATCAAAATAGCACATACATTGTTAATAAGATGAATATATTGTTGGTCAAATTCCAATATTGACTACGATTTCCACTTTACTTGACTGCTCAGTAATACTATTACCTACTCCACAAGTATAACAGGGCTTGGAGTATCTCCATAACAGGTATGCAAACGCTTGTTTTTTTATGGTATCGATTTGCCCTTGGGATGCTTTCATCTCCTTTCCAGCACGATGTTAAAAAAAAACGCCTAGAAAGCAAAATGTCCGGCGTTCAAATGTTATGCTAACTTAGCTCCACCTAGTGATGATGATCGGTACTGCGTGATGCTGCTCATGCACAGATGATGAACATGACTGTGACTATGCTCCTCATCAACACTCAAAGTAAAAACATGTAATCTAACTTGTGTCCAACATAACGAATATCCAAATGCACCACCCTAACACACTGTCTGTCTTTATCCCCAGAATGATAACCAACTGGACCAGGACGAGCTGGACCTCGAGCCGCTGGACAACGCCCTCCACCTGCCCAGCCCCCAGAGCCTGCGGACCGCCGGCAACCCCGCCCTCTCCGGGGGCCCCGGCGGCGTGGGGGTGGCGGGCGGGGGGCGGGGCCGCTCCCTCAGCCGTGACTCCCCGGGCCTGCTGCTGCACACGGTGCTCAGCAACAGCCAGGAGCTGGACAGCGGCGTGGGCCGCACCGACGAGAGCACGCGCTACGAGGAGTCGTCCGAGCACGACCTCCTGGGGGACGACCACACCAGCGCCTCCAACACCAACGCCACCAACACGCCCGGCAGCATGCGCAAGTTCATCTCGGGCTGCGGGGACACGCCTCCGCCGCCGCCGCCGCCGCCGCTGCCGCTGCTGCCGCTGCTGTGCTCCCAGGACCTGCAGTTCAGCACCGACTCCCTGCTGGGCCTGGACGCCCCGGAGAAGGCCGGGCCGCGCGGCGGGGAGAGGGGCTACGGCGCCGAGGACCCCGTCGGCGTGATGATGATGATGCCGGGGCTGACGGAAGAGGAGTGCGAGCGGTACCGCGAGCTGCTGGAGATCAAGTGCTACTACGAGAGGAACAGCAAGGCGCTGCTGCTGCTGCAGCCCGGCGAGGAGGGCGGCGTCGGCCCGCTGGACGTCAACATGAACGAGAGCCTGATGCAGCACGAGATGGCCCTGCTGGAGGAGGAGCTGCGCCACCTGGAGTTCAAGTGCCGCAACATCCTGCGGGCGCAGAAGATGCAGCAGCTGAGGGAGCGCTGTCTGAAGGCCTGGCCCCCGGAGGAGGAGAGGGAGGACGCGGGGCCCGCCGGGGGCCCGCCGGGGGCCGGCCGCCTGGGCTCCCTGGTGGGCGAGGAGTCCTGCCACCACGCGCTGTCGGACATCAACGAGCTGCCGGAGAGGGAGCGCTCGGACAAGGACAGCACCAGCGCCTACAACACCGGCGGGGAGAGCTGCCGGAGCACGCCCCTGGTCAACGAGCAGCCCCCGTCCCCCTCCACGCAGAGCCTGGACGGCCCGGAGCCCGCCCCCCCGCTCGGCCTGCGACTCTCCTCCTCCTCCTCCTCTCGCCACAGGGAGCGGGGCAGCAAGGGGGAGCGGCCCGACAAGGGACCGGCGAACCTCAACCAGACCTACTCCCCCAGCTCCCACCGGAGGGCGGCGGAGGCCAAGGCCTCCAGCCCGGCCGCTAAATTCAGGTCCCTGTCCAGGGACGGAGGCGTGAGGAGGGGCTCGGACGAAGGCGCGAGGAGGAGCCCCAAAACGACCGGCGCGACGGAGGGCCGGGCCGGCGGCCGCAGCGCCGAGAACAGCCCCTACCTGTCCCGGCGCCAGAGCGGCACCAAGCTGCCCCAGCGCTACCAGAGCTGCATGCACCTGTGGTCCCCCTCCACCGCCGAGGGGCCGGGGGGCCACGGGAACCCCGGCACGGAGGGCGACGCCAGCCCCATGAGCCTGGGCAGCACGTGCAAAGACGCTCCCCGGGGCCCGCCCGAACCGCCCCGGCACCTCCCGGGCCCCCTGCTGCCCGCCTCGCCCCGCATGGAGTGGAAGGTGAAGATCCGCAGCGACGGCTCGCGCTACGTGGCCAAGAGGCCGGTGAGGGACCGGCTGCTGAAGGCCCGCGCCATGAAGATCCGCGAGGAGCGCAGCGGCATGACCACGGACGACGACGCCGTCAGCGAGATGAAGATGGGCCGCTACTGGAGCAAGGAGGAGCGCAAGCAGCACCTGCTGCGGGCGCGCGAGCAGCGGCGCCGCCGGGAGTTCATGATGCAGAGCCGCATGGACTGCCTGAGGGAGCGGGAGAGGGAGCAGGGGCCCGGGGGCCCGCAGCAGGGGGGCGGGGACCAGCAGAGCGGAGGAGGAGGAGGAGGAGGAGGAGGAGGAGGAGGAGGGGGGGCGACGCAGCAGGAGCCCGCCTCCATCCTGGAGCTGTGCCACCGCAGGAGCATGAAGAAGAGGAGCCGCAGGATCCTGGACAACTGGATCACCATCCAGGAGCTGCTGGCCCACGGGACGAGGTCCCCCGACGGGAGGAAGGTGTACAACCCCCTGCTGTCCGTCACCACCGTCTAGAGGTGGGGGGGGGCGGGGACGAGACCACGACCGTTGGAAGAGCGACCACATGAAGGACTGCTAATATGTCATTGCATTTGTCACCAGCAATAACTGCGATGCTGTTTTTGGGGGATATTTGTAGTTCCTCCGATTCAGATCGGTGTTTGTTGGATATCCTAAATCAGCAGGCAACCCACAGCCCTGCCAACACAACTGAATAACAGATGTTTAAAAGCGACCTGAACTTCCCTTTAGATCTGATACTGTATGCAAGGGAGAGGAGGTCGTGAGAAACAGCGCCCCCTACTGCTGTTTATCGGACAGGTGGGGAGGAAACCAGTATTGGGAGCGTAAAGAACAAAAAAAGGAAACAAACTCCGATATTGTTGGAAGCATCAATCCATACTAGTGAAGTGCTGATTTAACTGAAATGTGTTATAATTGCTTTTGGGCCATAACGATCATCATCTGCACATCGAGTGTAACCGTAGAGTAGAATGTAGTTTAGGCATTAATGTAGACATGCATCAACAAGTGGTCTTTTTTGGGCTGAACCATTCAGTGTGACCCCATGACAAGTCACAGAAGCCTTCAGCTGATCTATCGTGTACACGGTGCCTTCCCGACAGGCAGTCTTACTGTACAGTATGCATTTTGTTAGACGCACATCAGGACAAGTCGCCACTGAAGAGCTGGGTAGTAAGGCACATAACAACCAACACGCACATTCGTGTTGGAGAAGGGCACAACGTATTTGACAAGCACAGGAACGAATTCCTATCGGATACATGCATAGGACTAAAGCACACAATTGAAGAAAATGTGATACTATTTTCAGAACAAAATTTCTCGGTAATTTTTTTAACCTGTCCGTATGATACATTCTGATATAGTGGAAGGCGATGCTGAGCCATATGGGGCCGTTTGTTAACCTTTATTGCTGAACAACTTTAAATCTTTATTTCTAAATCTAAATCATATACATTTAAATCTACATCCTAATTCTAAATCTATATTTTAAATCTCGATCCTAAATCCATGCTACGCATATGCTTATTCTCCTACATATACTAATTAGTTCTGATTTCTAACCAGTCATATTTCCGGGAGGCATCACTCGCATTGAGCAGGAAATGCGCGCACGGACAGCAGTTCAAGCTATTTGACATCTTAACCACATCAATTGGCTATTTATCTGGCATTATACAACGTGACGTTGCAGCTGGGGTAACAGCAGCTCTGAAGGTCCGATCTACAGACTTTGTTCACACGTTGCTTTGGCATCGATCTGCTGTTTGCATCCGCATTTCCTGCCCAATGTACGTGATGCCTCCCCCGATTATATTACTGGTTAGGAGAAGTCAGAACAGAAGCAATTAGTACATGCATGACAATAAGCATATCCGTTGTCTGGATATAGGTCCAGGATTTAGATATATTTGGATATAAAATGTATAATTAGGTTTGGGATTATATTTAAAATAGTTCTAAATTTAAATGTTAAAACTTGAGATTAAAATTTCAGTGAGGTTTGGAGGGCTGTTTATTTGCTGAATTTAAGAAAAATTAAGCAACGCTTGAGCTAAATCTGTAACGAGTGAAGCACATTTTTGAGCAGCAACAGTTTACAAACGGCCCCAAACAGATCCAGGCTATTTGATGCTTTGAGTGGTTATCATGGTCAACTATTTCACGATGTGAAATTTGAATTCCAAGTCAATTATTATTTTCAATCATTCAAAACGCTTGTGCATATTGCAAACCTGAGCTCTGGAAAATGTATTTAGTCTACATCGTTTAGAATAAGTTTGCAATAGGAATAGGATTGAATTTTTGTAATCATTTATGTTGTTTCAGGTACCAACCTTAACTTGGTTTTCTACGACTCTTACTGCTGTACATCTGGTGCCATGGCATTGTTGGTTCATAAATGATTGCAGTAAAGCAAACAATTATTTTACATTTCACTTCGATGCATGTTTGAAATCAAAAGATTTTATCTTACATTTATCCCGGATTTATGTAACTGTGGATGTGGTGTGTTACTAGAATAGAAAATGTTTGTGCAGTTGTTCATTCAATATTGTCTGTAAAAGGTCTGTCTGCTATTCTAATGTTTGAACCTTTTTTAAATAAATTATTGACTGTGAAAACGACTCAAAATATAAATTCGCTGCAAACAGACGTGGCCACCAAGAAAGAATAGTCAAGATATCCTAAACAATTCTAAACCTTTATTTTCTAAGAGTGAAAAGAAACAAAATTCAACATTGAAATGAGAAGTTTATACACAAACTCACGACAACTGTGTGTCTGCAATATCAATAACAATAATAATAATAATAACAATATTATCCTTTCAACCCAGAAAACTGAAAAAATGTGATAAAGTGAGATACAGTGAAGAGTTACTTATGTTTATACAGAAAGAGAGAAAGAGGGGAGAGGAGTTATGAGAAGGGGAAAAATCTTACCAAAGGGACTAAAAGGAGAGAGAGGACTGAAGGTAGAAAACAAAGCAACACATGGAGAGAGAAGAGGAACAGATAAGGATCTTGGGAAAGTAGCACCAAAAACATGAATGCCTGTTTTTTTACACTTCCCAAAACACTATGGTCTTCATAAGTCCCCATAAATAGCCTCTTGGAACACAATAGTCAATATATATATACACACCATATATATATATATTGATATTATAAAAGTTTAACCGTGGTGTGTTCACCTATTGCCTGTCATCACCTACTGCCAACCGGGCACTGGAGCTTCACGCCTGTCCCCAAACACAAATAACAACCAAAGTCCATCCAAGTTTCTGCGGACAGTTCCTGGGGAAAAACGCGTGGTTGTGCCTTGAGACTAGCATTCGACTAAAACACCTCTGGAACAACACAGCATACTGACAGACCTCAGAGCGACAACTTAAGACCGAGACGCTGCCCACCCAATACAACGACGCCTTCATTGGAAGAGACGGGGGGCAGAGGGGCTGGGGGAGGAGACGGGGGGCAGCGGGGCCGGGGGAGGAGACGGGGGGCAGCGGGGCCGGGGGAGGAGACGGGGGGCAGCGGGGCCGGGGGAGGAGACGGGGGGCAGCGTGGCCGGGGGAGGAGACGGGGGGCAGCGGGGCCGGGGGAGGAGACGGGGGGCAGCGGGGCCGGGGGAGGAGACGGGGGGCAGCGGGGCCGGGGGAGGAGACGGGGGGCAGAGGGGCCGGGGGAGGAGACGGGGGGCAGAGGGGCCGGGGGGGGGGGAAACGGGAGCAA
Organism: Gadus macrocephalus; assembly: GCF_031168955.1. Classification (NCBI taxonomy): domain Eukaryota; kingdom Metazoa; phylum Chordata; class Actinopteri; order Gadiformes; family Gadidae; genus Gadus; species Gadus macrocephalus. Next base: position 10,141,802 of record NC_082382.1, on the reverse strand, counting down.
AGGGAGGCTCAGTAGACTTGATGGTGGTGGGTGGGGCTGGGGGCAGGGGGGGGGGCGAATGGGAGTGTGGATGAATGGGCTCAGAACTATCAGCACTGTGTTAGTGTTTGAATGTAAGCGAGGGGGAGGGAGGGAGGGAGGTATAGAGGGGGAGGGGGGTGGGAGGGAGGGGATGTCCTGCATCTCCAACGTCTTGACGTAGTCTTCTGACGGAGAAAGATGCTTCATTCTATTCCTCTTTAACTGGGTTCTGGTCCTTTCTGGGGTTCCACCGTTGACTGCATCACAAAACCTGGGAGCACACACACACACACACACACACACACACACACACACACACACACACACACACACACACACACACACACACACACACACACACACACACACACACACACACACACACACACACACACACACACACACACACACACGAGGACATGAGGACCGCGAGTTAGGAAGCTGTTGAATGGACAGCGGGCGGCCATTGAAGCGGCGCCGGGCGGCCTCACCTCTGTACGGGGCTGAATGGGTAAGCGGGGGGAGGGGCTGTGGCCGAGGGGGCGGGTCTTCTTGGACTCGGAGGCGTCCAGGGACTTGGGGCCTTCGTCTGGCCCGGAGCCACTCCGGTGGCCCTTCCTCTTCCTCCTCGAGTCCTTGGCCCGCCCCCGGCCCGCTCCTCTCTGCTCCTGAAGCTCAATCTGGGGCGACACGAGGTGGGACATTTAGCAAACCATGGAACAATAGGACACACACTGCGGAACAATGGTGGGTCACAAAGGATGAAAACACCCAACATCATTAAAGGATCGAGGTTCTGGAACACCCCCTTGTTTTTTAAGACCGTACATGTATGACACAAGTCGTCTCTGCTCTCTGTGGCTCATGTGTGGGGGGGGGGGGGGGGGGGTGTCTCTCACCTGGATGAGTGTGTGCAGCCTCTCCCTGGGGGGCGCACCGTGGGCATGCAGGACTCGGTGGATGTTGTGGCTCTGGTCCAGGGAGACCTCCAGCAGGTCTCCCTCCAGCTCCAGCTCCTCCAGCCGGGCCCTGGTGGCCGGGGAGAGGCTCACCACCTGGCCTGGCAGGGAGGGGAGCAGGGGCAGCAGAGAGGCCACACCTGGGGTGCAGAGAGACGGAGAGAGGGACTCATCAGGGGGGTTGTAGCCTCGCAGCAGGATCACAAACCTGAGGACGGGTTTTAGACCAAAGGCTGATGGAAAACGAGCTCAACGCTGGCGCGGTTCACATTCATGCACATATTTGTTTGGAGCGATCGTGTTGCCGAGTGCGGGGACCTGAAAGCGTGTGATTGGCTGACAGTGACCAGACACAGCGCTCCGTGGCTCGTCTGGTGTGGGATTCGCTTTATAATGAAGACCGGCCCTACCGTAACCGTGTCGGACTCTACTGACCTTCTCTAAGAAACACTTACTCTCGAGATAACTCTCAGATTTTTTGCATTATAATATTTTGCCCATCGATAGGTCGTAGATTTGGTCGGATTTCAGTCTACCTGGTATGTATAAACAATACTAACCTGTAAGACTGGACTTCTTGCCGAGTCCATTTGCACATTCAGCCTGTGGGGAAGCACAAAGGATGAGGTGAAATGAGGAAACTTAACCACAGCTGGAAGGATTCAATGTGCTGCTGCTCCAAACCCCCTGAAGGGAAGCCTGGGACGACGGGCTTTACCTTGGCGCCGTTCACCTCCGTGTTCTTCTTGGGAGAGTCCGTGAGGTCGATGACCCCGTCCTCCCCCCCCTCCGAATCGGACAGCACGATCACAGCGTTCCCTTTGGGCTCCGTCTTGGCCTCCTCCTCCTCCGCCTCCTTCGTCGTCTCCTCGTTGCAGTGCAGACTCTCTTTGAGTTCCTGGAGCTTCTTGAGGGCCCGCTGGACCTCGGGCGTCTCCAGCGCCTCCTTGGCCCGGCCCTGCCAGTTGATGGCCCTCTCGGTGAGGCACTGCAGCGCCTCCCCCTCGGGGAGCCGCACCGGCAGCTTCTGCAGCGCCATCAGCAGGGCCAGGATGGTCTCCAGGCGGGGGCGCCGCGAGCGCTGGCACCGCGGGCACAAAAAGCGCGAGTCCCAGTCCCACCAGCAGAGCGGGTTCGACGCGTGTGTGGAGGAGGAGGGGGGCACGACGGAGGGGAAGGGGACGCAGCCGCCGTGGAACCAGTCTTTACACAGCTGGCAGCGGAGCTGGGGGGCCCGCGGCGGCCCCCCGCACGCACACACCGCCGGGGGGCCGTGGGGGCCCCCGTTCTCTTTGACAGAGTTCTGGGGCTGGCAGGGCGCGTCCAGCTCCATGCCGTCCTCCGAGCGCCCGTTCTCCTTGTCCTCCCGCTGGGCCGCGGCGTCCAGCCCGTCTTTAGACATGTTGGCCCTCTGCAGCCGGAGGAGGGCCTCCTTCTCCTGGTGCTCCCCCTCCTTGAAGGCCATCACCTGGGGGCGGAGCCGGAGGTCAGCGCTGCAGCGTGAAGCACGCTGCTGCCCCGACACACACAGTACGCTACCTTCCTCTATTGGAAGTATTCACGATAACAAAATGAAGTATACAGCTTTAATAATGCTCACACAATATACTACCTTCATACGGTAACATACAATGCACTGCTTTAATTACTGCTAAGGTAATGTACTGCCTCAAACGATAACGACAAAATGGGGTTTGGGTAGGAATCGTCTTTAGAGGCATCGGATCAAAGACGGGACACCCTAGTGTCCCTGCACACCAACACGGGAGCATTTATACTACAACACAGCCCAGTGAGTACAGCCGGTTAGTGCAGGCAGGCGGAGAACCATTCACCAGGTATGGGTCCTTTGGGGGGGGGTGCTGGTTTACTGTAATGCTCAACACAGTGATCAATGTGATCTAGTAAAGAGCAGAGTGGCTCGGTGACTCTGAACTCACGATGGCCCCGGGGTCCCTGAGGTCCTGGGCAGAGAGGCCCAGCGTGTTGGAGTCCGAGGCGTCCGACGGGTCGTCCAGCGGCGCCGTCTCCTCCACCTTCTCCCTCCTCTTCGCACACGGACACAGAACCTGCAGGGGAGAGCTGCACTTCAGAGCACGTTGATGGCCCATCGTGTTTGTCTGCAATAGCCTTTGGGTTCACATTTGGGGTCATCTGAGTATGTATATTTTCACTTACTTTAATATTAACATTGTGCTTTTAATGTGCGCTTCTTAAGTTTTCCTTTGAAGATGAATAAAGTGCTTTTCCATCCATCTATCCATCTCTTAATACGAGGCCTCTTCACAGACGTGTCGGGGCGTTCACTGGCCTCTCCTCCCTCTTACCTCCAGCAGGCTGTGCTGGCTGCTCTTCTTCAGGAAGGTCTTGGTGGCCTTGTCCTTCCAGGAGTGGGCGCTGGCCACCTGCACCTCCAGCTGCCGCAGCTCCTCCATGCACACGGGCAGGTCCCTGCCGATGGCCACCAGGCCCTCCAGGTCGTCCAGACACGGGTAGTGCTCCCCGTTCTGCAACGCAAACCCACCAGCGGACGACGTGATTGTACGCACCAAAGCCTGGGTGTTAAAGCGCCATCCTGTGGCGGTCCTCTTCCCCCCCCCCCCCCCCCCCCCCGAGTCAGGGTTACCTTAACATTATCTCCCAGCTTTTGTTTACAGGCAAAGAACCCTCATTGGCATGGGTCGGAAACAAAGTGGTCGTCTTTACCTGGATCTCCTCTAGGTCGGTCACCCAGGCGCGGGCCCTGCTCAGGCAGCCCTGTAGAGAGAGTATGTTGGGCAGCTTGACCGGGATGAGCTGAGCCTCGTTCACTATAGCCTCCAAGGTGGACAGAGGGTGCTTTTGCCTGCGGAAGACACCCGAGAGAAGGGTCATGTGAAACGGAGCCACACTGAACAGTCGTCACACATCTCTCCTCCGCTAGCACGGTGTGTTATGATGTAACGGTGGAAAAGCTGCACCAAACATGTGTTTTTCTAGGAGGGATTCCAGGAGCAGGTGGCAGGAGTGAGGGGGGTCGTGGTGGTGGAGGAGAGTGGTCTCACCGCTGCTCCAGGCAGATCTGGGCCTTCTCCTCCCAGCGCTCTGCGATGGTGAGCAGCTCCTGCAGCTCCGCCATGGCCGTCTCCACCGAGACGCTCTGGGACACGCCGCAGCCGGCCTCCATCAGGCTGCGGAGCATGGCCAAGGTGACCTCTCCCCGGTCCCCTGCCTCAGCGCCCAGGGTCCGCCGCACCTCGCTCAGCCAGCTGCCCTGCGCCTGCTGCCCCTTGAGCAGGTCACACTCGGGGACCAGCACGGGCAGGCCGGCCCCCCGGTCCAACAGGGCCTGCAGCTGGTCCGGGGCCGGGGAGTCCCTCCTCCAGTCGCGGTCGCTGATCAGAGCCTTGGCCTGGCCCTGGAACTCCTTGACGCTCTGCAGGATGGCCTGAAGAAGCAAGGACATTGGTATCTAAGGTTTGCCTTCATGTGGGTTACCTGCCGAACTACTAGGGCTGAACGAGTTGGGAAATCTAATTGTGTCGACCAATATTGCGATTGAGATTTAGTATGCGATTTTTCTTTTCATAGTTCCTTATGTTCTGTATTTTTCACTAAACAAGCAATAAATCATCCTATAGTATTACAATCACAACATTGGAAGCAGTCGACATATAAACTGCCCTTTCCTTTAGGCCAGGCCTAAGTGTTGAGATGAAGTGATGCATGAATTGATACAACATCTTTTCTAACCCTAACTAAATACGAATCTTACCGATCTTCAGTCAGTAACAAAACAATTTTTTGTTTTCACCCCAGCCTTTGCGATTTGCTAATTGTGTTCCATTACAGCTCAATTTTGGTTTGAATTCGATTAATCCTTAAGCCCTACTCGCTACACAAGAATTCAAGTTAACACTCCTGCCCTGCCAATGCCAGCGGCAAGCGCACTGCATCTGGAGTTGGTTTCCAGGCGCTGGATTCACACTTAAAAATCGAATTGGAAAGATGAATCATAAACGCAGACCTGATCATTGACATAGCATGTCGACCTCCTAAAGCTTCCCATGGGAGGAGTTTCATCTTACCTGCACCTCTTCCATCTGGGTCAACACACAGGGCAGGTTCTGCATGGTCTCCACCAAAGACTTCAGCACTGCCAGGGTAATCTTAGCTCCACTGAAACCCAGCCACAAGCACCGGTCAGTTTACACTACTGGAGCCATCAGCGATGGTCCGGGCCATGCTTAAACCTGGGGTATGTGTGGAAGTGCCGTACCTGGTCTTGGAGTAGCTAAGGAGCTCAGTGCTGCTCAGCTGGCATTGCTGGACGTCTTTGAGAACAGTGTTTAGTTTGTAGAGGAGCTCGTTGTCTGGAAACTTTTTCTCTGATGCTTCGGTCTTCAGCAGCTCCAAGTCGGCAATCGCTGCAAGGAAGAACCAAAATAGAGAACATCTATTTTAGCAGATTATTGATTTTGATTTCAATGCAAAAATTTGAATAAAACTACAAACATATTTACCTATCTTGTTTCCCTCTTCATGTTCAAGTGCCTCCTTTACTCGGTTTGCCCAGGAATCAAATGACTCAGAGCGGACTTTAAGACGGTGCAACATGGCCAGCAACTCATCCAGCGTGTATCTGTACCTGCAGGGGGAAACGTCAGGAGATCAAAAGAAGCCAGCGATAAGACAATAAAGTCATAGATGTGGAATGTTATCTGATGTCCTCTGCGTACCTGAGGTAGAGCTTGTCTGTAGGGCAGTTACATAGGTCCTGAGTGTGATAGAGACAGACCACACGTTCTGGACAGTTGGAGCAGGCCAGGGCAGAGAGGAAGCAAGTCGTCTTGCACATGTCACACTGTCTCTCGTCATCAGGGAGCAGTTCAAACGCCTCTCTCTCAGCCTCGGTGATGCCCTGGAGGTGTTCAAGAAATAAAAGACAAAAAACTGCTTGTTTATTTTGGAAGATCGCAAGATCACAGTCTGTGCCCTTCAAACAAATAACAGAAGCACTAAAGCACCACATGATGCTCATCCACGCTTCTCCACGCATCTCACCCTTTCCATCAGCCCCTTGCGGAGCTTTCTTTCCTCCTGGACGATGATGAACATCTCCCGGTGGGTGGCAGCTGCCAGGTTGAGGTCTAGCCTCTCTGGGCAGGCTGCCATTTTACAGGTGAGCTCCTCGTGGGAGAACACGCAGTACCTCCGTAGGCGTCGGTAGTGCTCGATGCAGGAGCGCCCGGCTGGCAGCTGAGAGCAAGGAGGAGATGATGACAGAGAGAGAGAGAGAGTTAGTTATAGGCCTGAACTAGTGATAATTAATCCCTAGCGGTAATGGAGGTGCAATAATGCCGCATACCCAGTCTGCAGTGCAGAAATTGACAGCTTCAGCAAAGTTGTATCCTTGGTTGAAGCCACTGTGGTAGGCTCTGGGGAAGGTGATGACAAACTCCCCGGCACACTGGTTGGTGCGCACCACCTGCGGGGCAAAGACCTCGATGGTAAGGGCGTGAAGAGGTGGAGCGCTTAGGGGAGTTGGGGGACATGCGGTCAGCGGGAGCCACGTACCGGGACCCCGTGGGCCATGAGGATGTTGGGGTTCATGATGGTGACCAGCTGGTGCAGGAGGTCGGGCTGGGAGTCGAACAGCTCCGGCGTCAGCTTCTTCATCACCTCCTCGAGCCGCTCCGCCGCCACAGAGGGCACGCCATACCAGGTCTTGGGTTCCCCCCTGAAGACCCACACAGACAGATGAGCAGGAGAACAGCGACCATCGCCCGCTGATAACCAGAGTGCACATGTAACGTAGGCTTGCTGAGCGCAAAAAAAAAAACAGGCGCTCACCAGTGCAGGTAGTTGATGGAGTAGCTCCAGTGGTCTTCGATATGCCAGCAGAAAGCAGAGAACACCATGCCCACGTAGAGCCAGGGCACCTTCATCCCGGAGATGTCGGCGTTGATATGGCACAGCACCGACTGCTCCAGCACAGGCATCACGTTCAGGTTCCAGCCAGAACGGGAGTACTCCTGGAAAGAAGCGCAGCACAGCGAGCCCTTACACCAGGGCCCTGGAGGACCAGAATGTCGTCGGCCTCCGGTAGTCCTCTGTTGTGGAACTTACCTCTTCCTCGCTGGAGAGGAGGCGCAGCCCGGTGTTCATGGGGAAGCCACTGCCAAACTCCTTGGAGTGAATGTCTGCGCCGTACTCCACAGTGACATCCTCCTCGATACTACTCACCAGCCTCCAGAACTCTCTCTCCACCAGCTCAGTGGGAACCATCTAAATATCGCAGGGGTTTCAAAATATCACGGTTGAAAGATCAGTCGGCGCCTCACAGAATCGGGCCTTTGAGTGGATGTGTACAGAGGGTTCACTTACATGCACAGGCATGTTGAAGTAATCCGCTTTGAAGGCATCTGCCATCTCCCCAAAACTCTGCAGGCTGTATTCTCGTGTGGCCTGTTCAAAGCCAAAGGCTTCATTCGGCCTCTTGCACTCCTAAAGAGAAACAAGCAGGAAGGTTTAATATAGCAGGCAGTGAGCGAAGCTGGCTCTTTTTTGTGGATTCTGCACTTACTGGTAAACTTGGAACTACCTGTTATGAACCTAAGGCAAGCGTTCTTTTTGCCAGGACTGACGTACCTCTGCAACACATTTGGGACATCGCCAGTTGCCTTTGGGGGGTTCTGTGAGTGGGGGCAGCAGACAGAAGGTGTGGTAGTTGTCCTCACAGCCGTCGCACAGCAAGAGCTTCTCGTCGTCATCCCCGCGGCCACACATCCGACACACAAAGGAGTCCACCTGACACACAAACCATGAGGAGAGGTTTAATGACCTGCCGATGGCGTTCACTACACCTTTTTGTTTTAATTCACAGATCAACCACGACGGCCCCATGGGTTGTCCTTACAAACTGTGGGTTGTTGATGTTGCGCCGTAGCCTCATGGTCATCTTGGTACAGGGGCCTTCTTTTGGCCCCCCGTCGTCGTCCTCGTCCTCGTCCTCCTCCTCTTCGTCATTCTCATCTCCTTTAACGTCCTTGACATTCGACTCCTCCTTCTTCACCTCAAGCTTGACACCAGCAGGGGGCAGCGAGGGGCTGGACAGGTTCTCGCCCGCCTCCTTCTTCAGAGCGCCCCGCGGCTCTGTGGTGGCCGCTGGGTCCGGGGGAGCTGCTGCTGTGGACACCTTGTCCTTGACCGTGACCGTCTGTGGCAGCTCTTCTGCAGAGGAGCATCATAGACGGCTCAGTCCACCGTCCACAGGGGCACTCATCTAACCACTAGCATTGAGGAACTACAATGGGTGGCTTGCTGCGATAAGCATCTATTAGCTAATTGGCCAATGAGAATTTATTACATCTAGTTCCGGATGTTTGTGGACTTTCTCTGGCCTGACTTAAACAAAATTAACAATAAAAGTGTTTAAGCCTAATTTGCCCCTCGGGGATCAATAAACTCAATTTGTTTATATCTCAACTGAGAAAAGGATATCTAAACATCCTCTGTATACAGTAGTGAGGAGGCGTCTACCTTTCTTCCGGATGCTCTTGTCTCTGGCCATCAGACCCAGGCCCATCATCTTAGGCCCTGCCCCATAGATCTGCAGCTTCTTCAGCTCTGGGTTCTTCTCTATGTCCTCCTCTGTGGGTTCAGGCTAGGGGGTAGAATGAACAGGTTAGCTTAGGAGTACCAAACCATCTGCCACAATGCAACAGCACACAGACAGCCAAGCCAAGGAGACCACATCTGGGGTGATGGCACGATAGCATAGCGATGCATCACAACGTGAGCCTATAGGCTGAGGTTAGATGGGAAGGGAAATGTTAGCCTACAACGTTGTGAAAAGTTTGAAGAACCGATAATGTGAGAAACTGAGCAACCACCACCAGTAACACCCATACACTTGAAAAGAAAAGAGAACAAAAAAAAAAAGTACCAAACACAATGCAACGCGTCAGTTGAACTGCACATTTATGAGTTGTAATATCTACTCGCATTATGGGCAAGTATTGCAAATACTTGACAATCTTTCAAGAGATTGTGTAACCACCACCAAGAAAAACCTGTTTATCTAACCTACAGGCTTTTTTAGATTGAGAGATGCAGTCCAGTGGCACGCATGCAGCTACACAACATTGCCAAACTAAAGAGACAGCTGAAACCAAACGGCCCGGCGTACAAAGCCCAGCATTTATGCAAACCAAGCAACGTCAAAGACAAAAAACGAGTTACAGAGTTAAAAGAAAGGAGGGTCCATCCATACACACTTAATGGAAGGACTTTGAAGACCTAACTCAGCTGGGGTGAAATAGACTAAGATTTATGGACATGCTTTGCGAGGATTCAAGTTTGCCAATTCAACTTTATGAAGGGGAACTCATCTAGTTCATAGAATCTTCCCATGTAGATTCTGATACATGGTGTTACTCTTGTTCCAAACATTAAGCCCGTGTACAACGGAGTGAAATGGGCCAATTTTACTTAAAAAAAATAATAATTCAGAGTGTTCCATTACTATATAAGTGGAAACAAATGATTGACGTTTCCAAGAATAGCGACTGCCTCAAACATGAAGCTCTGGCGACAAATCTTGGTTGCCAATACCCTTCAAAAACATTTTTTGATTTGCATCGTTACGACTCAACCACCTGGCGTGACCGCATCCCTGACAGTGTCTGTTGCTGCAGTTAGTGGAAAGGTGAAAGTATAGAGCTTTGGCGAAGGCGTGAGTCTAGGAAAGGAAAGCGAGGCACGAAGGGTGAGGGCTGGAGAAACTGAGCTTGTGTGCTCAGGAAGCAAGTACCGCAGAGCTGAGTGGAGGGCCAGCGGAGAGAGGACGGGGGGCCAGATCCTCTGGACCCTGCAAGGGGAACAATACAGGCAACCATAAACTAAGACAGGCGGGGGACAGAGGACGAGAGAAGGAGAGCGATAGAGACCTGAACCGGTTGAGCAACCACAGGAAATGGAGAGGCGACTCAAACTCACGACTAGGATAATGATTCAACCGTGAGCGTTCACAATAGTCATGTATCTTTCATGGAAATGTCCTTTCCGAACATTTAAGGAAATTCTTCGGATCACATTCAAATAAAAAATGATATTGCATTAGGATAGAAATTGTCCAACATTCAGACAACAGAGCATTTGAAACATTTGAAAAAGGATTAGTTGAGACCTTAAAGTTTATGTCAGGGTCAATATTAACAATGACATTAAGAGTTAGTTCAAATAACGATACTATGGTAAGAAATCAGCTATCAATTTTAATGTAAATCTTAAATTGAAGTCCTATAAAATGGGAGTTTGTTTTTCTGATCTAGAAGAGGCAAATAAAAGAAACAGCACTTAAAAACAGCCACTAGAAATAGGTGGATTATAAATGTGGCAGCAGATGAAATGCAGTGAGGCAGTAAAAGAAGAGGTTAAAGAAGGAGTACGGAGCAGAGAGCAGAAGCAGCATGGAAGAATGAAGCAGGCATGCAGGCTACATTCTTGAAGGCATCATATACACACTTTTCATGTTCAACTTCATTAAGAGAAAATAAATAAACCAGAACAGGATAACCCGCTAACATACAAAGTTGCTAAACCAAACCAAACCAGGCATTTGCTTTGGGAACCCTAAATGCAGATTCTTGTATCCAGCCACACTGTTACCATATCAGGCTTTTCACAGTCAACTTATCTCGGCAAACAGACATTGCAGCAGCATGTATGGCAATGATAACATGAGATAACAAACATAATAAAACAGGAGGTGTCGTGTATCCCAACACAAGTAGTCTTTTATGTAGAAGCTTGAATGCATGCTCCTTTAATTTAGAAATAGCATTCTATGAGTAACAGCCAATAAAAAAAGAGCAACAAAAGGGAAGGCCTGAAGGCATCAAATGTTCAGCATGTTTTCATTACCAGGTCACCAAATGGAGATAGTACTATCAGTAGAAGATAATTAACCTTAAGGACATGATGAGCAGAGAGAAACCATCACAGATAGAGCAGTCAGAACCTCATTAAACATCATCGTTATTTATCAGACTAAATTATATTGTTGTGTAACTTTGGGATTGTCTTTTGATCGCTTTATCGTTTTTCAGTTTTGATTATTATTAGGGATGGGCATTTGAAGAAATTTTCTTGATCGAGCATCGCTAGAGTTATCGATCAATTATCGATTAATCATTAACTTTTTTCTATGTTTTTTTTCTAATGTTTTTATCAATGAAATCTTTATTCCAACAATAATGTATGGGCCAAAATTAATACAATACAGTTAACTTGAAGACCTACAACTGTTTAACAGTTTTAAAATAATAAATACAGGCATTATAGGTTATAGGCCTATGCGGCGCTCGTAAAGTCCGAACAATGCGCCTACAGGCGCTCTTAAAGGTTTGGAAACGATTCAACAAGACTAAATCTGTAGCCTATTCCAATTACAATAAGTAGCGAACTTATCGGACAACAATAATCAAACAAAGGCAGTAGGCTAAAAGTGGGCATTAAACTGTATAACTGTTATGAAAAAAAAGGGGGGGAAAAGGCCGACATATAATGCCTGCAGCCGGCGCGCGGAAAAGGCTCGCAACAAAAAGATGAGCCACCCATTTACAAACAATTGCATGAACTAGTCTATCTAAAAGCAATACCTTATTGAACATATATAAGGCTGGACTTGTTGCTAAAATATCACAGTTTTGGCAAAATGTAACGACTCCAAGAGGCACCAAGCGGAGCGAGAGTCAACACATTAAGAAAGAAAAGAGCGACTCACATACGGTGGTGACTGTCGTCCATAGCATACAGTAACTCCAGCCTACATATTTTTGTTTAGGAATATAAGCATGTTAACATGCTCGGGGGTCAGACGCGAACGCAGCCTTGTAACTGTCAGTCCAGCAGCAGAAAACACCCGCTCTGACGGGACCGAAGTTGCGGGGATGCAGAGGTATTGTCGCGCTAACTTTGACAGCCTGGGGAACCTTCTTCCATTCACTTTCCACCAGTCGGCAGGGTTATATTCAATTAAATGCTTCAAGACTCACAGTATGCAACACAACGTCCTTTTGATCGATAACAATATAAATTGATCGACGCATTTCTTAACGATCAATTATCGAGCATCGATTAATTATGCCCATCCCTAATTATTATTATTACCCACGATACAAAACCACAATTACATTAATCAAACAAAGTATGCTAGACTTAAATTATATCAAACTGATAATATTTTTATGACCAAACGGTCTTCAAGCCTGTTTTAATGCTTTGATACACAGCTATCAAAATAGAGGAAATAAATGCATCTGGCATTAGGTATAGATTACTGTACAATCAAGTGCGCCAAACTCTATTTGCAACCACATGGGAACAGGAAAAACAGCAACGTTGACCATCAACTAAACAGATTTTAAGGGTGGAGGGGCCTCCCCAGAAAGACTCGTCGTCTGTAATCTGTTCTGAACTCTCCAGCCCTGAGATAAGTGAAGGGCAAGGCGGGGCCTTAATGATGCATTGGACCATTTGATGTTTTTGCACTCACATCTGGCTGGCAGCGGTTAGCCCTACGTCCGTAGCTGTTCATCTTGGAGGGCTGGACAGACTGGCGCAGGGGGATGGAGTGTGGCTTGTACTCTCTGTCCACCTCCTCGCCATCATAATGCTTTGGCTTGCAGTTCTACAACAGGGGGAATATACAAAAGGTTTAGTACGTAATGACTATGAAAGGTAGTTAACTATTTCGACCAAAATGTTCATCGTATGCTCCGTGGGTTCAGGAGACAAAACGATAACGGAGCGATCAGGCATGAAGAGACAAAAAAACAGCAGTGTGGCTGTTGTACATAATCATTAAACTGAGCACAGGACTTCCTACCAGATATCGAGATACAGTTTAACAATAAAGATGAAAGCAATGAATAACCAGAAGTTAGGACTACGCCTTTAGTTTGATTATATTGTACCTGTGAGTCACACAAGCTCACTTGCTTGTGTCTAGATACAATCGCCCTAAGAAATCCCCAGTCTTCATCATTTTTGGCGTCATTCGAATCATTCAAATGTTCTGGCCAGATAATACTGGTACGCATTGTGAAACACTATGTAGTTATCTTCATCCGATTTTACTTGGGAAGGAAGTAGGAGCCCAGCTGTCAAGTACTAGTCAACAGCAGAACTGGTTATGGTGTCAGACACCGCCCCCATGATTTGGTTGAACAAGCTATAACTGCTTCACATCACGCAGTGCTTACATTATATTTAATGGGCAACAAGTTTTGTCCCCACATGTCTGCATCTCACAATGTCGCTGGCATCCAAGTTACGCTTTTGGTGGCGTCTGTCGTTTTTATGTCTGAATCTACAGCAAGAGGAGAGTTGAGCGTAAGCAGAGTTTTACCGTCAGGCTGGCACCGGAGTGGAACATTTCAAAGGGGTAGACGATCCTCTCATAGTGCGAGCGTAAGAGGGAGCCTATGTTCTTCCCGGGAGGGTAGCCCAGCCTCTGGGCCACACGGGCCCAGCGGCGCTCCTTACACACCAGGTCAAAGCCCCCTTCGTCTGTTACAATCTAGGAAAGGAAGAAAAACACATAAAATTAATAAAAAATCCAACCAGGAAAAAAGAGCATCACATAAACACAATGAAAAAAAAGATAACAGCTTTCTTTAACAGCACCTTTGACAAGCTGAAAAGGTCAAGGATGCGCCTTTCGATGTTTGGGATTTTCAAGGAGGATCCCTGGATTTCCCAAAACTTGGCAATGCGGTCCAAGTAGTTTAACTTCACCCGGGTTTCCGCCTGGAAATGGGATGAAAAAGTACTGATAACAAGTTCACTTCCATAAACATTAGTCTGTCCACAAAGCACAACTATCAGCACAGAAGGAGACAAGGGTCAAACCTCAAGCTCATTGAGCCTCTGGATACGTGGAGTGAAGCGGAAAGTATCCAGCTCCACTGAGAAGGGCGGTTGCCAGTCCTGTAGAGAATTGACATCAAAGTCATCTTTTGATCCATCAAATTGAATTAATTACTTGATCATCATAAGATAGATGAAAATTTACCGCTGGGGGCCGGATCTTGCAAATTCCCGACTTTTCTGCGATTGGACGGATCTTGGCAATGTAACCAAGAGGGTCCTGAAACTCTTCCCATGATGGCTCAAACACCGGGCACTCCGGAGGAGGCACAAAGTCTTCCCCTTCCATCACCCTGGCAACAGAGAGAAAATGTTAAACAAAGTTAATTACAAGCATACACAGTGGAAGGCCATGCTTTTGAATCATATTTGGGGCTATATCTTTATTTTCCATAGGTTTGGGACATCAGTATTCATAATAAGTTGTGGATTAATTAATAGAGACCCATTCACAAAAAAATCCCCATAGGGGGGCACATTCATGAAAACGTGTCATGTGAATATTTCAACATATTAGATGGACGTTTCAATTATCTATAGCCTTTGCAGTTCACAAAAGCCAGTTTGATTTATACCTGGTAGGCCCTACCAGCAGTTTACAGCAACAACACAGGTCTGAGGTAAACTTCCGTTGGGGGTGGGGGGGAGCCTGAGACTGAGGCTGGTCTAAGCTCACCCCTTCCCCCAACATTACAGACACAACAAAACAAAAACACCCGTGAATCCAACAAGGCCCATTAGGACATAAACTTACACAAACATATAAATAAACATGATAAATTGAGTAGTGCGTGAGCAACACACAGCAGCACACGAAGTCTGTCGTTATGTCAAAGTATAGAAAATATTTACAAAAGTCCAAACATAAGACAACCATGTGTCGAGAGAAGACGATGGTCTATTCAAGTCGGCACGTGTACTGGACCGTCTGTACTCAATACTGACCAAATTTGGGACAAACGATCATATCTGGTGCTTGACGGGCCTAAAAACAAACAATGGCGTTGAAACCACGAACCCAAGAATCGAGGCCAACTACAGCATCACTACTTCAAGGTGGTTAACGACTGATGCCTTCGTTAACAAAACACGCATCTAAAAGACAACTGACCGTTGGTATAGTAATACAGAACTATATCCATGAATAAACCAAACGTTAACCTATGACACTGGTGGTGTGGAATAAAATAATCTAGTGAGAAGTACTCATACGCTAGCAAGAGTGACACCATGTGAGCTCCAGAGACGTTTTCCACAAATATGTGTATATAGACATGAAAGTTCACATGACGTCCAAAATATACAACTGTCGTACTATGATCGTTTTCCCATCGACACGTCTGGAGGTCTTGAGGGGTTCGCAGGGCCCGGGGTCACAGGGAGTGAGGATGCTGTCGGTAGCGTTTGCGGCCTCCACTTTGAGCCAAGTACAATCACCTCCCACCACGGTCTAGGTAAGCAGCTAGCACTAGCAGGACTGACGCAAGCGAAGGGAACTTGACTTGACAACGCTAATGACGTTAGCGTCCGTAGCCAATTATCCAGCGTTAGCTACACACGTAACAATGGCTATAGTGAGAAAATAAACAACGGTCCAAAATTTGACACACATAACATTTTTGGCTTGATTACACAGTCGCTACTGACCCGTAGACACCTCGATGTCCCGGGAAATGATGAGGGTTGGTAGCGACTGCCCTTCCTCTGTTGTGATTTCTCTGGTGGTTAGCTCACGTTGGACAGCTGTGGTCGGTCCAGTTGGCTAGCTACTGCTAGCAACTAAAGTTGGCCGTTTTACAGCTTATTCCACCATATAGCACCGTCCCATTAGAAACATAGGCAAAAGGGACGGACCGTATGCGCGTGTTTCACTTCAGAAAAAAAATCTTAAACTAAAAAGGATGACACTATTAATCCAATTTATGATCAACACCATCTCTGCCTTAGGATCATCCTATCTTCCTTAACAAGACGCCATTTTAGTTTTTTTTCTCACGGCCGAAGCACAGCCCCGAGTCTCGAGACGAGTATCTACGTCAGAATCACAACAGAGCTGATGCCGTGTGAGGAATGTAGCGTTAACCCGGTCTGTAAAATCGTAATTTCCGTCTCTTACGTCCTATGAGCGGTGTACGCTAGTTAACAGTTATCAGAGCAGAGCGATAAGAAGAAAAACCTCTCAAAAATAACAACATCAAGGAAAATGAAAATAATGTGGAGTTTGAACGAAAAATGGCAAAGAAATATCCCAAAACATGTAACGGAAATGGATATCCCTTTATCGTCAGTCCCGCCCTCTCTTGTATCTAAACCAATTTAACAGAAAGTCCCGCCCTCTCCTGCCTATAATCGCCATTTGGAGTATCCCCTTCCAGGCGTTCCGACGCGAAAGCATGGGAACGAGGTTACCACTTAAGAGCAGGGCAGGGAATCTTACATTTTTTCAAAGGGTCCGTTTATAGATAAACTAATTCACAACAAAAGTACAGAATGTCAGCATATAAAATGTGTGTTTCACTCTGTTAACACTCATTTATATGCTTGTACTCTTGTTTGCATTGTTCGTGGCTCATACATTTGATATATGGACATCGCCACAAAATGATGTGGAGCGAATCAATGAGAGACAGCCCATCTTTGATCTCTGTTACCGATGGACACCTCACTCGTTATGTACAATTGTCAAAAATGTAACCTATTTTTTTTATTGCTACATGCATAAAGCTAGTCTTACATTTTATTTAGCTTTCACTAAGTTTATGACTAGGCAAATGGGCTGCTTTCAATTTGTGCGTTGACCTATTGCATTTTGGAAGACATTTAACCTACATGGACATGCTTATGTTGGCTATATCAGCAGCATGCATGCAAGAATATTCTCTATATTATTTGGCTTTCAATTACCAGATTGTGCCGGTTTTTAGTTTCCCCGTTTGACTGTATAATATTATGGGTTGTTTAAAATGTCTCATTACACATGCTTAGTCTCGGCCTAAGCCAAGTTCAAGAATAAAAATAAACATAGGCGTTTCACTGCAAGGACGCTTTTTTAATTTAAGCAATAAATATTCACATCTCTTTCAGCACACACTTGATACATTCACAAATAAAAATTCTAAAATTGTATATTTAAATTGGTGTCAATAGGTACCCTAACATATTAACACTTGTAGGCCTTTATCATGGTAGTTAACCTTCTGTTTTGAATTAGAGAAATGGAAATAGATTTTAATTTTGGCCTACTGAATCTGCTTTCATGTCTTTTGCTCATATATACATACCTAGTGGCACTCACATGCACGCACCTGAAACAGAATAGGAGTAATTTACCCCAAAACAAAGCCTATATGTATAATATATTATGTACATTTAGGTTTATACAGTACAATCCATTCAATTAGTGCAGATATACCCATGCAAAAAGAAAGAAAACACCATTGAAGCGATAGGCAGAGCAACAAGTACTGAAAAACATTTACATTTCACATTCCTAAATCTCGCCAAATGTCACAATACACTTTATTTCTTGAGGTCTTTGATGTGCCTTCTTCTTCTGCATCTCAATTAACAACTTCATCAACTTCAGATACCAAACCAGTCTCGAACCACATACCTTTGCCTAATAAGATACACCATTTTGCTCGGTAATCAATGGCACTAATTCCGGCCTATCTCGTTGCACTGTTACATGTTAAAAAACGACTCTAAGCACAAGAGACTGCACACCCAGGAGGTACTGAGATAAAGAAAAGTTGTCTTTTACATTCCACACGCAGGTTATGTTGAACAAGAAGCCCATTCAGCAGGGGCCCGGAAAATGTCCAAAAGTGTAAACAGAGATCTTTAAAGAATGATGAAGCAGGAGGATAAGAAGGCCATTGCTGACTTAAGACATCACTCGTGTGCAAAAACACAAAACTGCATTTAAAAGCGTGCGTTTTTATAAAGGCGTAGAGTGTCAAAACGCGCAACAAGTTGGTTTTAATGGCTGTAAAGAGTTACCTCTGAAGGAATAATGGCTTCCTAAATGGAACATAGCTTTATAACTCTATGGCAAGGCTGAAGCCCTTTTCTTTACACAGAGCCATATACAAAATTCTAGAGTATCTTTCTCCCCAAGAGCTCATGTTCTGTTTGCAAAAATAATCTCCTCACTCAACGCAAAGGGAGGAAGGAAAAGGTTCCACCATCCAAAAGGTCCTCAATCTCATTCATAATGTTTAAACCATTAGTATTAATATTGACCAAAAAAGAAATGGCAGTCATTATAGTATGGAAATAATCTCCCTACACATACGATAACTCCCTCAAGCAGTTTACGTGAGTTGAGGGGATTAATATGTGTGCATAAACTGATTATAGTCATCTAAACATCGCTGATATAATTAATCACTGATCAAAACATTTATCAAACAATATTCATCATACTCATAGCAGTATTATACAGTATAATAATATCAATACAACAGCAAAAAAGCTTCAGAAACACTCAAATAGATTATTGTTCATATAATTAATTCCCACTTCCCAAACTAAAGGTTATTTATTAATAAGCCAGCTGGCTTTTGTCAACAGGAAAACAACTGTAGAGCAAAAGACCATGGAGCCAGAAAACGTGCACAGGCCGAAAGACTTTGGGACAGTGCAACACATCTGAGGCTCAAAATAGAGAAAAATAAAGAGTCTTACAGTTAAGCAAAATCTGAAAACAATGACAGACACTAAGAGGCTAACGAGATTATTGCAGATTGTGTTTGTTTCTTTGCAATTATCTGCAAGAACTTTTTACAATGTCAAACGCCCAAATAAACATAATCGATATTTCTAGTAGTCTTTTTTTTTTTACATCAATAAATAAACGGCTTGTTACTTATATATGTGAGTTGGTTCTAACACTGCCTCGCCTCTCACAAAGTCATAACGCAGAAACAGTCAAAGGGGCCAAATTCTTGCACATTCAACTAAAAATAAAGATATATGGCTATAGCTTTTATTGATTGTGAACGTGTTCTGACGTCAGCGTGTATGTTTGTGGCCTCGGTTCGGTGGGTCAGTGTCTGAGCATGTGAACAAACTTCTACGCTACTGGTCACCGCTTTACATATGCGGGAAGCGGAGGTGAAAGTAGCAGAGGCGGAGCAAGCTGCGCTTCCTCTTCTCGCTCGCCCCGCTGCTGTCGGTCCTCGTCGAGCGGCTCCGGGCCCTGCTCCGGCTCCCCGTGTCCTCTGCCCGCTCCGACCTCTGACCCTTGGAGCCCCACCCCCTGCTCAGACCACGGTGCTTATCCGGTTGATAGCTTTGGACTTGGAACTGCTGCTCCCGGGGCCGGCAGGACCCGCCCCCATCCCCTGCGGGCCCTGCTGAGGCGGCCCGGGGTGCTGAGTGGGGTGAGGGGAGAGAGGTGTATGAGGGGTAAGGGGGGAGGAAGGGGGGGGTAAAGGGGAGTGTGGTGGGGGAGGAGGGATGGAAGAGAGCGGAGGGTACTGGGGCAGATACTGGCCGACGGTAGAGGCGGGATGTGCATTGGTGGTGGTGGACGGTTGGTGGTGGTGGTGGTGGTGGGGCAGCGTGCCGAAGATAAAGTGTGTCTGGTGGACGGGGTGGGGGACCGGGTGCGGGGTTTGAGAGTGACCGGGGTGGGTGTGGGAGTGGGCGTGGGGGTGCGGCTGGGAATGAGACAGTGTGAGCGGCGGCTTGGTGCCAGGGACGCCGGCCCCTCTGACAGAGTGTATGGGCTGCGCGTGGTACAGGCCGAACTGCGGGCCCGGGGACGGCTGGGAGTGAGGAGAAAGGGGGGGAGGACAGCCCACCACCGTGTTGCCGTACCGACCCGGTAGCCCATGCTGGGAGAGCTGGGAGAGATGCGCCAGCTGCTGCGCGTGCGTGGGCCCAAGCGGAGGGCGACAGGGTAGCGGGCTTCTCTGTATAGTGTGAGTGGGAACGCCCTGCATAGGGGACGGGACAGTTTGTGCGTGGTAGCGATGGTGGTGGTAGTAGGGGGGCGGCGGCTGCACGACGGCCGTGTGACAGTACTGTGCATGTAGGGCCTGGATCTTGGAAGGCCCCCCGTCCAACTGGCACAGGGATGAAGGGGAGTGAGGAGGGGGACCTCCCGTAGTCGGTGGGGGGACAGGGGCGGGGTAAGGTGGCCCCGGTGGTATGAGGGGCGCCGGTGGTTTGGCGCGTTTGCTCCCAAACAGGGACCCGAGGAAGGAGCCACTGTTGTTGCTGCTGACCCCCCCCCCAGGTACCCCCCCCACCCCTGATCTCTCTACACTGCTGGGGACCCCCCCCACTCCCGTCCCAGCAGTGGTGTGTTGTTGCCCCGGCCCACCCCCCACCCCCGATCCGGGGCTCAGGATGGGGCGATGCGGCCGGTAGTCTTCAGTTCCATAGCAGCCGGGGACCACGCCCGGAACGGTGTAGCGCTGGTGAGGCTGCGGGCTGCTAATGATGGAGCCCTGGGAGGGGAGAGGAGGAGTCAATGCTTTGGAGGATACCAACGCGCCCACTGTCGTGGGGGCGTCCCCGGAGCAAAACAACCCCCTCCATCTCACAGCTCGTCGTCAAACACAAAGACGTAAAGATCAGTAAAATGTACAGGGCATGCTCGACCTCCTATCCTCTTTTTTATGATAGGCATGCAAAGAGTGTTAGCGTTACAGCAGGCGTGTGCAGGCATTTGCAACCAAGAATACACACACTCACTTGCACGCACGCACGCACGCACGCACGCACGCACGCACGCACGCACGCACGCACGCTCGCTCGCTCGCTCGCTCACTCACTCACTCACTCACTCACTCACTCACTCACTCACTCACTCACTCACTCACTCACTCACTCACTCACTCACTCACTCACACACACACACACACACACAGAAGATATACACACACATGCATAAATAATGCAGTGCAAACACAGCACATGCTGGGGTCGGCTGTATTAGGGGTTGTTAAAGGTTAGGTCTGTGGGGGTTGGACAGCCACGGCTAGCCACTCAGACTTACTTCCATGGTACTGTCCAGAGAACCAACACTGTTCCTGCGACCACGTTTCCCTGCACCCCATCAGCAAGAGTCCGTCAGTTAGTAAAGAGTGAAAGAACAGAATGGTTCATTGGTGTTTGGTTTACATGTGGTTGTTGTTGGGACATTGATGAGGTGATGTCTGAATGGAACTGATGAAGAAATAGAAGAATATGAAGCAAGCAGAGAAGAACTTGACCCCGAGTGCTTACCCCAACCCATTGGAGAGAAATCAATTGGATTGGGCCTGTATCACCGAAGAGGCGAGTCTCCCTCACCTGTGTCCGATAGGTCCCTGAGAGATGAGCTGAGGGCCGTGCGTTTGAGGCCTTCAGCGGCTGAATAGTTGTCATCCAGGCTGGGCCGTCCCAGGGAGCCGTTCACCGCTTCCCCCTTTACCATACCGCTCGACAACAACCCAGTACGCATTACGCCTTTCTGCTTCTCCAACTCCGCTGTGGGAGACATCAGAGGAGCCATTAAAGGCTGTTTACAATCTGTTCCAGCCAATAAATGGCCATTATCTCTTAAAATTATAAAGGAAACCGGCCTTCTGACCCCTCATCAATAAACATACACAGTACTTATAGTATTAGTAAGATATAAACCCGCATTGTACTCAGACTTTGGAGTTGCACTGCACGACAATGACCAGCAGGTGGGGTACTTACACTCCACTCGATATTTCTCCATCTCCTGAACTTCTGCAATGCTCTCCCTGAGGTCGCTGACAAAGCGTGTACGGTCCTGCTGACTGGGCGCCAAAAAGACGATGAGCACTTTCCTCTCCCCGCCCAGCACCGCTGATGTCAGGCGAATACCGTGGGGGTAATCTGGGAGGTGAAGTATGTTGGATTATTTCAACATCCAAACGAGAGGGTCATCAAGAAATAGTTTAAACTCTTTTATTTTTATTTTATTGTTGCTCACAGGAGTTCTGGAACATGTGCACTTGCATCTCCACCAGAGGAAATGATTGTCTGAAGCTGTATGTCACTGAGGTTTTCTTCTTCTGGAAGATCTTGGTCACCTGGTGTTTGACAAAGATAGGCCAGGGTTAATACTCGCAGAAGATACTAAATGACAACCATTGTTTGACCCATGCAATATATATATATCACTCATACCTTTGCATGCAAATGTCCTCCTAGCTCTAAAGACTGAAGTCTTACCACAAGGAGGTCGTTGAAGAGGAAGACCTCTCTCTGGTGCACTCCAGTCCTCTGTGGTCTGTTAGGATCAGGCACCTCGTAGAGCTGGCAACAGCACACCAGCCTGCGGTGAGGCAGCGACAGCACCTACACAAGCACACAGCTGTCATTTATTGGGGACATGAAACACTAAGCATGTGATCATATGAGAGGGGGAGAAGATGGAATATAGAAAGGTTTGATCATAGAAACAACGTAAGACATTTGGAAATACTCAGGGTCCATGTATTTATGATATCCTATTGGAAACTTCAATATATATCTTCAATATTGTTTATAGTAGTTAAAATATTTGGAGTGTTATTTGTTATAAATGCCATAGCCATTATTTTCTATATGTGAGGGAAATCTGTGAGAATATCTCTGTATGAGCCAATCTCTATATGAGCCTCTGTATGAGCCAATTTCGATTTTAGACCAATCCCCGCTTATTTTGGACAAATCATCTCTTCCCTTATTAATTCAGGGAATAAAGGGAGGGAGGGAGCAGAGAGTGAATGGGTTGTTTTATTTAAAAAATGTCATTTCTCTTCTGTTATCTATTAACAACTCTCAAATATGACCAACTTTACCCAGAAACATAATTTGAGTTTCTTATTTTCTAAATAGAATCTGTTTCGAGGCTAAAGAGACCTGGCTCTGGCTACAGTGATTCAAATGTAAAGCTCACAGGCTTCTTGCCCACAATGACTCTTTCCACGGCCTGGACTTGGGACACGTGGTCATCGTTGGTCCTCAGCTCCCACTTCTGAATGCGCTGGTAGATCCCAACAAGGAGGTCCCTCGGAATGTCTTGACCATTGTCCACCCCTTGAGTTAAATAGGAAGTTGATGAGTTAAACTTTTTCCAACAAGTCTGATCAGAATCAGTGAAAGCAATGACAAGATGGATGTCAAGCTTAGTTTTACAGTTTTTTTTCCACACTAGAGGGAGCTGTGTCCCCACATGATAGAAAAGTCAATTTTTTTCAATACTGCTTCCGAGATCCAGAGTTTCATACATTAACTGTTGAATTGTAAAATGTGCATTGGCAAATTGCAATCCGGCAAATTGTAACCTAACGAATCATTAGATATCAGTTTTGTGGTTATACATATGTGATTAATCGAGTCATGCTACATAAATCAATCCGTCAATGACCTCATAAATCCATAGAACGTTGAATCAATCTCAAACTGGTGGTCTGTTGTGCTTTCAAAAATTGTAATCGTTTTTTGGAGAATAATTTAGCTTTTGCCCCACCTCTCAAATTCTTGATGAAGTCCTCAATCTTCATCTTCCTCTCGGCCTTGACGTTGGGGCTGTACATGTCCGTGTTGAGGAGGATGATGGCGAAGGCCAGGATGAAGATGGTGTCCGGGTTCTGGAACTGGCGAACCAGCGTTGGGTTACACACACAGTACCTCTGACTGTGTGGAGGACAGGAGACAAAGATCACAACTCAAGGAAGGGATTCAATACCACAGTCCAAACGTTATATATACTTGGTCTAAGCTTTGATACAGTCTTACACAATACGATTGCATTCATTCATATGCATGGGCAAGATTGGAAACCGTAACCACTGTCAACCGCTTAAAAAATGGAGTCACACGGGAACAAAGCAGACGGGTGGAGCCCCATAGCCGCTCCCTCATGCAACAACGTCATGGCCACGGTCCCAAACCCACCTGAAGGCCTCGATGAGCCTCTCCACCTTCTGAGCTTCTCCCTGGACCTTGATCTGGGCCTGGAACTTCCTCAGGGCATCGTCCAAGTCCATACCGGAGAAGTCCATCTCATCCACCACACAGCTGCACACACACACACACGCACACACACAGACACATGCACGCACGTACCCACGCACGTACCCACGCATGACCCACACAATGTACACCAAGACAAAGTTACAAATTATGCAAGGACCAAAAAATATATATTTGTGGGTGGTTGAAAATCCTCTTGCATAAATCCCACTTTATTATTTTTCCAGAAGTATTATGTAAACGGTCTTTGTGTGATCTTTTAGATTTTAAAGATAAAAAAAATCGAACCTGGCACATTACTGAACCCTGAAAGGAATCCATTTGGTTTCACTTCTCACTCGCTTACGCACTCAATAATTTAGGTTTGCTTCTGGCTTCCTTACTCACTCCAAAACATCCTTGTTGAACTGTTTCTGCCGGTTGCCTAGGAACTCCCCAATCATCTGTCTGCTGAGGCCCTTCCTCTCAAGGATGAAGCGAGCGATCCCCACCGGCGTGTCTGACACAAAGCCTCTCTCTATCAGGTACTGGATCCCTTTTTCTGGCTTCCTGTGAGAGGCAGAACAAAGTTCCCATTCAAGCAAGACATTTACGACATTTTTCTCAGACTATAGACTAGTGACTTCTATTAATATTCTGTCTTACATAATCGATATTCCTACGACTGAGTTTCCGGAGGGGCCCTTACTTGTTGAACAGGTTGAGGCCGATGCGGTACTGCCGCCTCTGCACCACGTCGTTGTTGAACGGCGGCGAGTCCCAGCTGTGGCGGCTCTCCCTCTGGTAGGTCTGCTTGCCCAGCGGGGGCAGCGGCTCCCGCAGGCTGTCCTGCGACGAGGAGCCCGAGCTGCAGTTCACCGTCTCGTTGGAGTTGGTGGTGGAGTTGAGCGAGTCGTTGTCGCCGTCGGAGCAGCAGGGCTGCTCCAGCACCCCGGGGGGCAGCGCCGGGGAGGAGGAGGAGGACAGCGGCGTGGTGGGGGGCTGCTGCGGCGAGGAGGAGGAGGACTGCGTGTCCGGGTACTGGTGCTGGTGGTGGATGGGGTGCTGCTGCTGCTGCTGCTGCTGCTGGTGGTGCTGGTGGTGGTGGAGGGCCACGTGCTGGGGGATGTGTGTGGGCAGGGGCCGGCCCACGGCGCGCGTCTGGCCCTGGGCGGTGGCGGTGGAGGCGGGCCGGGTCGCCATGTTGGGCGCGTGCTTGAGGGTGCCCTGGGGGGAGCCGGTGGCCGCCCCCGGCTCCTGCTCGTACACCAGCTGGCGGCTGAGGGAGCCGCGGTCGGAGCGGTCGCTCATGTCCACCGAGCTGTCGCTGGGGGGCTCGATGGTGAGCAGGGGCAGGTGGGCGCCCCTCAGCCGGTAGTCCCGGCACTCGGTGCACGGCGTGCTGCGGCGGCTGTTGCCGCTGCCCCCGCCCTCGGTGTCGCGGCTGTCCTCGCGCACGGCCACGCCGCCGCCGCCGGGGCCCCAGTACTCGGTGTCGGTGCTGCTGGGCGCCCGGTCCAGGGAGAGCGGCGAGGAGGGCATGCAGTCGTCCATGTAGAGGGTGACGTCGCTGTAGGAGGTGGCGGTGCTGTCCCCGTGCATGCTGGCCCGGGCCCGCTCCCCCAGGCCCCTCTGGGAGGACGGGTTGCTGCTGCTGCTCCACACGCACTCCCCGAAGTCCCCGCCCTCCCGGCTCCCCTCCTGGGAGTCGTCGCGGCCCGCGGTGCGGCAGCTCAGGGCGTCGTCTATGGAGTCGGCCAAGGACTTCACCTGGAGGACGCCGGTGAAGGGACAGGGGGGATTAGCATCGGAAGTACGCCAGGGATGTTTATCTTCTCCCTGTCTGAGATGAATGGTGGACTGAGCCTTTTGTTTTCTCAGCATAACATTGTTTCTCGCTTTTGTCCCTGGGTTTCGGGAAATTATCTTTTAATTAAGATTTAATCAGTACAAAGATGGTTACGGTTATGATTCTGCTACTGAAAAGACTGACGTCCGCATATGTATATATGTGTGTGTGTGAGTGTGTGTGTGTGTGTGTGTGTGTGTGTGTTTGTGTGTTTGTTCTTTTAAGGAAATGGGCAAATCCATGTGTTACTCATACGCAGCCCCATTCAACGCCTTTACCTGCTTGGAGAAGGAGTCCTCTAAGTGTGTGTAGTTTGCGGGGCGGTCCACATCCGGAGAGTGCGGGGGGCCAATGGCGACGCTGTGGGTGAAGTTGGTCTGCGTCTGGGCCTGCTGCTGCGGCTGCCGCTCGTCGAAGGAGTACTGCAGCCGCATGTTGGACAGGATGATGCGCCGGGTCATGCGGCTCTCCGAGGCCGAGCTGCGGAGACGCTCAAAGTTCTTGTTCATGCGGTACTGCCGGAAGGCCGTCTGGATGGTCTTGGCTGCTCTGCGGCTTACGAAGGAGCCGCCGTACTTTCTCTCCAACATCTCCACCTGGGCAGGGGGGGGGGGGGGGGGGTCAGGTTCCCGGGCGGTCACGTTAAGGCGCAAGGATACTTTGCAAGAATGTGGGAACTGCCTTCATGAAACACGTTCACCATCAAACCAGGAATATCGAATTAGAATTTTGAGTTTGAATTTCATTACTTTTTTTTAATGTTTTTACATGTCATCATTTCTATACATTAAGACACGGACGACGTAAAAAAACATGGACGCCATCATTCACAGCAGCCATACCTTCTTGTCCTGCAGGTCTGTCGAGAGCTCATAACTATCCAGGGCCTTGCATCGCTTGTTCTCCTCCTCCTCTTGTTTGCGCAGGGCTAGGCTGGCGGGCTGGTGGCGCGTGCGCAGCGCCCAGGCCAAGCCCACGGAGCCGGGGCCCGACACACCAGGAGGGCCCCTGGGTCCCAGAGGGCCGACGCTGTCAGTGTAGAGCTCGGGGCCCCGCTGGTAGGAAGAGGTCTGGATGTATGAGCCGTCCGTGTGGGAGCCCGTGTCCGGGCACCGGGAGTCCACTTCCACACTAGAGGAGGAGACGGTACGAGACGTTATGGTGGTCATGGTTCTAGGGAAAGTAGGACATCAGACAAGATCAATAAGGCGTCGCATCATACATTTACACCATCAGGTTTTTTGAAGTCATGCTTATCAATGTTTGAGACAGGAGGAATCTGGACGCACAGGGCATTACCAAACCTGTTGCGCACCAGATAAAAGCAGTAGTTGAATTCCTCTAACATGGACATCATAGTTTGAGACTGGGCACTCACGTGTTAGCATCCCAGCGGCGGCGTATTACATATCTCTTATTGGAGCTCATAAGGAAAGGACGCCACGCCGGGCAATGGTGCACTGAACTAGACCTCTGTGTCTTCTGTTATGTGTCTTAAGAGGAAGGACACATCCAACCTGACACGTCAAAGGATCTTTAGAATCAGATCCAGAGAGAAATAAAACTTTGGCCAAGTGTCAGGCCAGTTTGTGATAAAAATGTTGCATTGCGTCAAAATAATGTTTTGCCTGGGAAATGATTATATTTTTACTTTTTACCCACAAGCTTCAATATGCGTGAGAGAATGTGCCTCTGACTAACGTGTCTCTCTCGCCTCGATTAACACATTAAAATATCCCTAAGCTGACAGGAAATACCTGGTTGAATTTTAAACAAGTACTCGCTGAGCAGGTCAGTGTCAAGCACGAACATTATATTTCAAGGAAGCTACTGAACACCACAGCATAACTTCCACACTCAAAAACTCTCCACCTACTAATTAGGTGCTTTCAAACACTGCAGAACCTTTTACCACAACCAAATCTGCAATTACAGCCCAGCTCTAGCCTCAGCACTGTCCACCAATAAAAAAATTCTGGTCTCAAAGATATCCAAAGGGCTGGCGTTTGTACGATGTCCTGGTAAATACTTGTGGTCTTGTGGCAAATTATTCTACCCAAAGAGTCCCTCTAGTCAGTGGCTCAGCGCTTTAAGAGCCTTTATCTACATTTCCTGCCTGGCCACGCCCCCATCCGTCGCTTGTGCCCTGTCCCGTAGCGAGACCAAAACACTGGGAGGTGACAGGAGAGGTCAGTGGAAGTTTTGACGCAAGCATAATGATCAGGAAGTGCATGCGTATCTCATTGGATCTCTCCTTTCTTACACTGTGCACTGTGATGCCAATAGGATGGCTGGCAGGGGATAACATCTAGCCTGTTGGATAAATGCCTTGACGAGGCATTATTCATATGAAGCCAAACAACATCCACCTCCTTCTCTAGTCGCAGAGTTTGAGTATTGCTCAC
>NC_082382.1:10103684-10108684 GCF_031168955.1 Gadus macrocephalus | reverse complement strand
GGCCAAGCAGAGAAACAGACAAACAAACCAACATAAAGACAGAGATAAACACAGTCACACAACGTTAGCATAAAGCGCGTAAAAACGGAAAGATAGCATAAGACAAACAGCACAAAGAAGCATGAGAAGCAGTCCAGCTGGAATGTAGGTATGTTAAATACACAGCAACTCAAGCATATCAATCTGGGGTGAATTCATGCGTTCAGAGGAGGGAATGACCACCACTCTGTAGGACTGGCCTGTGGCAGTAGGTGGCAGTGTTGGAGCATCATGCAGTGACATGAACATCAGTCACTGAAAGACGTGGGAGAAGGGGAGAGAGGAGGTGAGAATTACCCAGGTTTACTTGTGACTCAGTGCATGTAAGAGCCCCCCCTCAAAGAGTATTGCTCACCTTCTACTACCCTCTATCTGTCCAACTCTACCTCCATCTCTCTCACTATTTTGCACATGCACAAATGTGTTTGGATGCACCACACACACACACACACACACACACACACACACACACACAAACAAACACAAACCCACTCACAAACGTGCATGTACACACCCACGCTCACACACAAACCAACATGCATGCACACACACACACGGCACACGCACACACGGATGCAAACATACACACATGGACACACACACACAGAAACACAAACACCCAATCACACATTTCCCTCTAGCATCATCCCCAGGTCCACAGAGGCACAGACAGACAAACAGAGAGAGGGACGGCACAGGGCTCCTTTACTGAACACACCTGGCTATAAACAGCAAGAGGCCTCAACAAGGGCTTCCTCCTGCGGGAGGAGGAGGCAGTCAGGGGAGGGGAGAGAGCCAGGGGAGTGAGGGTAGCAGCAGGCAGAGAGGGAGAAGCAACAACAGGCCGGGGCAATTTAAAGAGTGGGGGGGTGGGGCTGGACCACGGGGACACTGGCTGGGATTCATCAGGATTCTTGCAAATGCAGGTTTGCAGGGGCTCTCTTTTAGCGGGTGCAGGGGTTCAACCATTGGTCGGGGAGAGGAAAGGGGCGTGTCTGAGTCGGCGGACCGCAGCAGGCCGCGGTGCTGCGGGGCCCTTACCTGTCCGGCCCCCCCCCCTGCTGGTGGGGGTGTGTGTCGGCGGAGGGGCAGCAGTACTGATGGAGGCTGAAGCTGTGGAGGGTCAGACTGTGGGGCAGCGGGGCGCCGTAGAGGGGGGGCCCCGAGGCTGGGGTGGGGGTGGAGGGGGCCGACACGGGCTGCCCTGAGATGGACGGCGGCCGGACACTGACGGAGAGGATGGAGGCAGAGGACAGAGGCATGGGACACACACACACACACACACACACACACACACACACACACACACACACACACACACACGCACATAGAAACATACATAGACACACACGCAGACATTCACACAGACATAGACACACACATATAGACACACACAGACACACACACACACACACACACACACACACACACACACAAACACAGACATAGACACATAGACACACACGCACATATAGACACATAGACACACACACACACACACACACGCACGCACGCACGCACGCACGCACACACACACACACACACACACACACACACACACACACACACACACACACACACACACACACAGGGACAAATTGATGCACACACATACACACACAACCACACATGCACATAAACACATAGACACGCATACACACACACAACACACATATAAACAAAGACACATTTAAACAAATAGACACACACACACACAAACACATAGCCAGTCAGTCAGTGATAAAGCGTGACAGCGAGAACATTGAAGTAAAGGCAACATATAAATCATACGGTGACAGAAGCCGTGATGGTAGTAGATGAATGTAGGATAGGTGAGAGATAGAAGCCAGCGATGTGTAGCAGATGAAACACCTTGCAAAAGGGTTTTGTGAGGCAAGGTTTTCTTTTTGTTGGTAAAATTGCTCGACTTGACGGGAAGGCAGTAAGACTGACAGTCCTGACTTGCTGATGGGATGCAGGTTTTGATGGTGTTGAACATATTGCTAAAAGGCAATTAATAAAATTGCTAAAATAGCAGTCTAAGGGGGGCGTGGCATGGAAGGAGAGACCTTTCGGAAAAGGAAGGGAAATCCAAGGTTGTTTGATGGGAAAGAGAGAAAAGCAGAGAGAGAGAACTAGAAGTGTGGCTGGGATGACAGTGTGAGAGAGATAGAGAAAGAGGTAGGGAGGGGATGAAATGAAATGTCTATTATGTAACCAACTCAAGCAAAAGTATGGATTTCTACAACGCGTATAAAAATGCAGTGCTGCCCTTGGTTATGCATGTAAAAGTGCAAAAGCATATACTACATGGCAGCCTTCTTTCTAGATCCTTCCCTCTTCTCCAACAGTAATCAGTGGAGTATCAACTGCAGGATGTGAGAGTGAGTGAGTGAGTGAGTGAGTGAGTGAGTGAGTGAGTGAGTGAGTGAGTGAGTGAGTGAGTGAGTGAGTGAGTGAGTGAGTGAGTGAGTGGGTGGGTGAGTGAGTGAGTGAGTGAGTGAGTGAGTGAGTGAGTGAGTGAGTGAGTGAGTGAGTGAGTGAGAGAGGGAGGAGGAAGGGAGGGAGGAAGGGAGGAAGGAAGGGAGGAAGGGAGGGCTAAAGGGCAGCAGCGATGGGGATTAACATGTAAATGGCAGGCTACTGACTGTGGAGCCAGCTGCTATGAAGGGCACACACCCCCTGTTTGTGAGGCACGGCGGAGATGCACCGAGCACACAGAGGAGACAACACAACACAGACTCAAACTGCAACACCTGAAAACTAATGAATGGATGATTACATGAAGGAGATGAATGCGGATGAACAGATCAGCAGAGCATCTAATGCAGCAATCAAGACATGTTAAGATGTATCCTATTTTGGTTTCATGGGAGGTAATCTAATGCACCCATGGCTGACATTGAGATGTATGTTGGAAGATAAATGGAGGGAGTCTAATGGAAACAGCAGGGGGAAAAAAAACGAATTGTTCGAGTACACTGTACGGGACGTGAGAAACCATCAGGAACAAGATCTAAAGAGATAAGAGTGCTTCAGAGTGAATGCTGAGTAGATAATGGAGCACACGGAGCACTCGTTTGCTTTAACGAAGGTGATAAAATGTTCCAATTAAGCGTGAATAACCTGTCAGCGGTGTACTTAATGGAGCTCTCAGTGCGTGAAGACGAGCTCCCTTTCTATTATTAGAGATTACAAGGCTGGAAGTTCAGTGAGGAACCCTGGAAATAAACTGCTGCCGCAGAAACGAGCTCCTGATAATTGTCCTTCTACGCCAACGTGTTCAAGTCAGAATACCAAGGGAGGAGATTGGATCTGTGTTTGCTTCTTGTTCCCTGGGAGATTGGGTTGTGTGTTTTCTTCCATGCTATGGCCAAAAACGATTTACATGGATATGCAAAGGTAAATAAGAATCTTAACCGGCTGCCACTGGAACGGCGGGCTGTGAAGAGTATGAGAAATGCTATTATGTAAGAGCGTGTGCAAGCTGTGTTGGTATGAACTGCCATCCCACACTGCCAGGATTGGCTGATGCCTGTAGCCGCCTGCATTGGGCAGCGCTGACAGACTCTCAATCTGCATCGGGGCTTCGCAATCAAGTACTTCCGCCTCTCCTGATGACTGCATGACAAACAGGCGCACACAGAGACGACATGCAAAGAGGCTCACTGTGCGCCGTGCGCCGGTCCCACGGCGCCTATGACTGAGACGACCCAATAACACGGTCTGCCCTGCCATCTGCGTCTCTGCATTCATTCATGTCTACTGCGCACAGCAGAAGCAGTCGGAACATCTATACTCTACAACCATGAGACCAATGAACAAACAGAGCTGAGGGGGTCAGAGGTCCGAGATAACCCCCCCCCCACACACACACACACACACACACACACACACACACACACACACACACACACACACACACACACACACACACACACACACGCACACACGTGACGCAAAGAGCCAAAGGTCAGGTGGATGGCGTACACGGCGCGCTGCACTCTGCAGCGAAGCGTAGCGATGGCCCAGAGTCTAGGAGGGAGGAGAGAGTGGGCGGAGAGAGGAGAGAGAGAGTGGGAGAGTGGGAACATGGAGGAGGGCAAAGGGTGGTGACAATCAGGAGCAAAGAGGAATAGAGGAACAGCTAATTGAGGGTGCCAGCGTGGCGCATGGGTTGGTGTGTGTGTGTGTGTGTGTGTGTGTGTGTGTGTGTGTGTTTGGAAGGGGTTAGGTGGGGGGCGGTGGGGATGGAAACAGGACGCCTGCTGGGGTGGTAGACTACTTCCTGTAACTCACACAAAGTGGGCGAGGGAGGGAGGGAGGGAGGGAGGGAGGGAGGGAGGGAGGGAGGGAGGGAGGGAGGGAGTGATGTCAGTGTGTAGGTGCAGCGATCTCTGAAAGAGGAAAACAGCATTTGTGGACGCAGGCATCTGCCGTTGTGTGCCGTACGTGGCTGGGCTCTATGCTGTGCGTGCATTCCTTCCAACCATGGACAAACGACATGGACGCATCGTCCGTGGATCACCCACTGATTGACACACGTCAGCTATGAAGCCGTAGATTTCATCGGGTTACGGGCGCCGCCAATGCTTCAGATCTTTGCCAACAGAAGCAGACTTTTGAATCGAATAAAAGTGTCGGGACCTCTGGAAAGACATAACACAGAGATGTTACTGAGATCCTAAAGACACCGGTACAGATGAATTTATTGATCTGGACCACTAAACAAAGAAAACGTTATTCACTTTGTATAACAAGACAACAATTCTTCCATTGTCTCAGAACGGTGGCGGTTATTTCTGCGTCGACCACTGCAAGCCCCCTGTAGGCCGTTAGAGGAACTACAGCCCAGTCGCTTCCACCAAGGCTCCACACACACATTGCTAAAAACACACACACACACACACACACACACACACACACACACACTGACTGAACACTGAACCCCTGATGGCACC
>NC_082382.1:10096271-10101271 GCF_031168955.1 Gadus macrocephalus | reverse complement strand
CAGTCAGTCGGCCAGTCATTCAGCCAGCAAGTCAGTCAGTCGGCCAGTCATCCAGCCAGCAAGTCAGTCAATCAGCAGTCAGCACGATATTTAGTAAGCCAGCCAGTCATTCAGTCAGTCAGTCAGTCAGTCAGTCAGTCAGTCAGTCAGTCAGTCAGTCAGTCAGTCAGTCAGTCAACAGCCAGTCAGTCAGTATTGATCCACTGATCATCGTTCAGGAGTGATAAGAGCCCCCCTCTGACGTCATAAACGTCCTACCCCCTTCTGCAGCCAGAAATATGCGGGCAGCCAGCGCAGAGCTCCAGACAGCCCTGCCTGCTCCCTGCAGATAGCAGCCGCTACATGGGGACCGCTGGAGAGGGGGAGACCACCGTGGACCATCCTTTCATTAATTATCCAATCGGCTCATTTCCCACACGGTCCAAGGAGCGCCAGTCGGGATGAACAAAGACCAATAATTAAAACAAATAAAGAAATAGCGCAGTGTGCACGAGCAGGGGATGCAGATGCACCTGCTGTCGCCTGAGCTGTTGATCATTTGAGTGCCGTCGAGACAATGCACACAACAGTAGGTCTGAACATGTCAATTATCAGATTTCAGTCCTCTGTTTGAGTTCTAATCGTAGTCCTAATCTACCGTTAGTATAGAGAAGCAAACTCTCTGTCTGCTGCTTGTGAGATAACACATGCACCTCAAAGCCAGTGCAAGTCCAGCCAAGCCTGCCCACTAAAACAAATAAATCAACTTTAATGTTGCCTTTGCAGCGCTACACTCGACAAACAATATAAACTTAGAAGAGACAAAGCCACATGCAGACGGTTGATATTCCCGCTAAAGAAGAGGCACCTACACTGCCTAGAGAGAGCCCTGAACACAATGAGCAGAATCAACACAGATAATTACGTTTGGACTCTTCACAGTTTTCAGGGCAGACTGGAGTCTCTCCAACATGACCCTTGGATAGAAAATCACAATTAAGTCAAAAATCAAGAAGAAATAAAAAATCCTAAAGTCTGCGATGCTGAGTAGACAAACAAGTCCGAGGTTCACGCGAACGTCCGTCCGGTCGCCGGCGGAGCGATGCTGGTCTGCATCATCACAGCTTTGTTTCCCTATGCTTGTTGATCCTCCACTGCTCCACTGCCAGGGAAATGCTCAGTGTAGCATTTCTCTTACGCATCCAAATATAGAGGGGGGAGAGAGAGAGAGAGAGAGAGAGAGAAGAGAGAGAGAGAGAGAGAGAGAGAGAGAGAGAGAGAGAGAGAGAGCAGAGAGGGGGGTGAGAGAGATGTGGTGGAATACGGGGGTAGAGGTGAGTTAATAGCCGATGGATGTTCGAAATACAGCGGGGAAAAGGAAACATAGAAAAAAGGAGGCAGCGAAAAAAAAACTAGAATGTTAATCTTTATGATAAAAAAAATGGACAGACTGCATCGCTTTTACTGCAGAATAGGGGGCTGAGGGATAGAGGTGGGGAAGACGGGAGCTGGAGAGAGAGCGAATGACAGAGATTGGGCAGAGAGAGAGAGAGAGAGAGAGAGAGAAAGAGAAAGAGAGGCAGGAGAGCATAGAGATAGAAACGGCTGAGGGATGGGAGCAGGACCCGAGAGAGGAGGTTTGTTCTCTGATAGGCTGTGGAGGATTGCGGGGGGGAACAAGGACATGGGAGGAGGGAGGGAGGCAGGGAGGGAGGGGGGAGGCAGAGAGGTGGTCCCCCTGTACTGCAGTCTTACAACTGTGATGATGTCACGGAGACAACGTGAGTGAACGTCGGGGCAGCCAATAAGGCAAATTAAACGGCAATAGAGCGGAGGGGAAGGTGTCCCATTTGGGCCACAGGGAGATAGCTGTGAGTGTGTGAGTGCGTGCGTAGCGTGTGTGTGTGTGTGTAAAGGGGGTTGTTTATTACAGTGATAATGTGTTGGAAAACCTTAAGGAATTGAGAATTGAAAGCGAAGGCAGCAGCGTGTGGCTGCTCTTCTGGACGGGAACGGACATCTCATCTCGTACAGAGAGCGAGACACAGAGACAGATCGTGTCCGCACTGAGTCACAATAACAAACAGTGCGTCTACTGAAGGGATGGTGACTCAGAGAGGGAACTGTCTGTGACACATGAAGCTGTGAGGCCTTGAGGACCTCACCTCAAGGCCCTGCACAACAGGGAGCCCCCCCCCCCCCCCCCCCCCCCCCCGCCACCCCCGCCACCCCCACGCCCGGCAGAGCCATCTGAATATTGAGAGAATACAAAACAAATGTGTTCTCACCCAGTCAGTCACTCGCTTACTCAGTGCCACAAACACACAGACACACACACACACACACACACACACACACACACACACACACACACACACACACACACACACACACACACAACACGGACGTAGACACTTACACACTTACACACGGCCATATAATCATACGATGTATGCATATGCATAATGCATTTGTTCGATGTGTCCTCCATAAATTGTGACATCTATGTAGCAGCTGTGTGTGTGTGTGTGTGTGTGTGTGTGTGTGTGTGTGTGTGTGTGTGTGTGTGTGTGTGTGTGTGTGTGTGTGTGTGTGTGTGTGCGCGTGTGCGTGTGCGTGCGTGCGTGTGTGTGAATAAGAAGGTGAAAAGGAGGAGAAAGTACTCGTTATATCATCGATGATTAAAAAACCTAGTGTGGCTCCACATCGCAAGGTGAAAAGGACAAAACCGGACCCTCCAACATGCCTTACTATGCTTGCAATGAAGCATCACACTATGAAGCTTTACTCATTTAATATATTTTTTTTCATCTTGAGAGGGGCCACAATTAATCAAATAATTCATGGTGAGGAGGAAAGTCTTGGATCAAACCGTTCTTTGAGTCCATGGATGTTTGAACTATCTAAGTACCAAACACCAAGCAGAGACTAACCGTTAAACCTTGTCCTCACCATTCTCCTTGTATGTAGGAGGGGATTGAACAAGTGGGAGAGAGCGAGAGAGACACAGAGAGAGAGAGAGAGAGAGAGAGAGAGAGAGAGAGAGAGAGAGAGAGAGAGAGAGAGAGAGAGAGAGAGAGAGAGAGAGAGAGAGAGAGAGAGAGAGAGAGAGAGAGAGAGGTACATGACAACACATGTCAGGTTTGGTGAATGTGTGTTTTTCCATGTGGTCAAAACGATTGCACATTATGTGGATTTGTATTGGGCAAATAATCAACATTATTCCAGAAGATACAATAGAGTCTAAACAAAAAAGAGGAAGTTAAACAGGGATGCAAATTTTATGTAAGACCACCAAACAAAGGCAACCTTCCCAGTTTGGTTCCCCTCTGGAGAAAAGGTATTCTCTCTCCCCCCACTCTGGCATGGAGCCAGAGTTGACACTTTTTAATCTGCAATTACTTGATGGCCTGTCTAGTCTGCAGAACCTCCAGATGAACCATCCCGGGCAACACACCAAATAGTTTCATCACTGAGCCAGGAGGAAAAAAAGGACAGTGATTTAAGGGCTTGACCCTCCGGGGGGAGAAACACCTCACTCACCGGGGGGGACTCCGCTGTGAACCACTGCTCCTCACCACTGCTCCTCACCACCACTCCTCCTTACCCTGGGTCTTAATGTGTCACCTTTCATTTTGGTCAAGGCAATACACACACATAGAGCTGAGAGATGGATTGCTAAATCCATGGTTTGAGATGAGAGCTCCTCTCCAATGTTTCCTGTGTAGTGTAACGTTCAGTGTAAAATGTGATCCTAACATGTGTACGGAGCTGTTGAGCATTCCTTGTTAATTGTTGTGGGATTTAGAAAGTGCTTTCAAATGGAACGACCTGTAACCCCCTGCACTAATAAAACATAACCTTGCTTCTTTGTTATTGCTATGCCTACCATGCACTCTATCCAATGGTTTAAAATAGATTTGAATAATAACACACTTGATCTTATGCTTGAGTTGCTCTCCGTCTAACGTGTCCTATTGGAAAAATTCCCTGGTAATTTACTGATGATGTCAATGTATCATGGTTGATATTTTCCAGGCTTAGCTCAACGTTTAATCAACAGGTAAAGAGGTGTTCAAATGCACTGCCAGCAGCCTCCTAGCTCATCACCAGTAGCCTCCTAGCTCATCACCAGTAGCCTCCTAGCTCATAACCAGTAGCCTCCTAGCTCCTAACCAGTAGCCTCCTAGCTCATAACCAGTAGCCTCCTAGCTCATCACCTGTAGCCTCCTAGCTCATCACCAGTAGCCTCCTAGCTCCTAACCTGTAGCCTCCTAGCTCATAACCAGTAGCCTCCTAGCTCCTAACCAGTAGCCTCCTAGCTCCTAACCAGTAGCCTCCTAGCTCCTAACCAGTAGCCTCCTAGCTCCTCACCAGTAGCCTCCTAGCTCCTAACCAGTAGCCTCCTAGCTCATAACCAATAGCCTCCTAGCTCATAACCAGTAGCCTCCTAGCTCATCACCAGTAGCCTCCTAGCTCATCACCAGTAGCCTCATAGCTCATAACCAGTAGCCTCCTAGCTCCTAACCAGTAGCCTCCTAGCTCCTCACCGGTAGCCTCCTAGCTTCTAACCAGTAGCCTCCTAGCTCCTCACCAGTAGCCTCCTAGCTCATCACCAGTAGCCTCATAGCTCATAACCAGTAGCCTCCTAGCTCCTCACCATTAGCCTCCTAGCTCCTCACCAGTAGCCTCCTAGCTCCTCACCAGTAGCCTCCTAGCTCCTCACCAGTAGCCTCCTAGCTCCTCACCAGTAGCCTCCTAGCTCCTCACCTTTGCCGTTCTCCACGTCCTGCGAGGCGATCACGAAGCCGAAACCCTCTCCTGCTTTGCGCTTCAGCTCCACGTCAAACCCGCGGGGGGCCCGGGGCCGGTCGCCGGGCCCCCGCTTCCCCTGGGTGGAGCCCGCCCGGGGGGGGCGCGGCGGCGGCGTCCCCCTCCTCCTCCAGGCCGGTGTTCATCCAGTCGCGGGGCTCCATGGTGAGCGTGACCGGGATGGACTCCAGGAAGCTGGTGCTCTGGAC